>NW_009942677.1:570-812 GCF_000696875.1 Nestor notabilis | reverse complement strand
TTATGGGATGCAGCCATGGGAAGCAGCCCTGGCACAGCCGTGCCGCATCAGCCCTCCCTGGATTTGGGGGTATCTTTGCCAAAACCCCAGTTCCGAGGTGCTCAGTCCCTGTCCCAGCACCTGGGTTTGCCCTGATGGAGCTCCAGGAGCTCACGGATGCAGCGAGGAGGGGGCCAGGATGCGGCATGAGGACGAGAGGAAGGATGCCCAGCCACACCATGGCTCCGCACCCAGGCAGACCA
>NW_009942677.1:0-244 GCF_000696875.1 Nestor notabilis | reverse complement strand
CCCCCGGGACACCCTGGACGTAAAGCAGAGTCCTAAATGCCACCAAACCCTCCCCACCAAGGTGGGGACACCCCCATTGCAGCCCAGCCCTCACCCCAGTACTTACTGGTCGTCGCCCACCTTCTTCACCCAGGCCATGTCCCGCTCTGACTGGTCCTGGGGGGAGAGCAGATATCCCATTGGCACCCGGACCCGCATCCATAGGGATGGGGGGTGGTCCCGCATGACCGATCCCTGCTCCGAA
>NW_009942676.1:25093-28249 GCF_000696875.1 Nestor notabilis | reverse complement strand
GCAGAGGGGCGGCTGTACAAGTCAGGTGAAAAGGAAGAGTGTCTCTTCAGCAGGTTTTCTTTCTTTCCCCTTTTCAAATCACTGACAGCTTTTGTTTAACCCCACAACCACGCTGACTATCCTCCTCTTTCTCCTCCCTACCACAACCGCCCCCCTACCACAACTATCCTCATCCTCCCCCCTGGCGTGGCTTGCCCAGACATCCTTCAGCAAGGTCCCCATCCCTCCAGGACTCTCCAAAGACAGTGCTGAGCCCTCTCCAAGGACAAGCTCTATGGACATATCAATCATGACCTTACAAAAGCCTGTTCATTCCTGACCCTCTTCACCCTTGGGAACGGACCAAGTTGGTTTTGAATCATTTATTTCCCAGCCAAATGCCAGCACTGGGCAGAATCCACAACAGAGGAGCCAATCCCAACCCTCTCCCCTGGTGCTGCCAGCCAGGCCACCTGGAGAGCTACTCCTTGCTGAGAGGATGCTGCGCAAGCAAGGCAGGGCAAAACCCCCACAATGAGCCATTTTCAGGTCTATTTTCCCTGGAAAGCCTACAAGATGTGCCTCTGTAGGGCCCCAGTTTACCCAGTGGCACCACAGTGGCAGCAACACAAACCCCAGCAGAAACTTTACCTATCCCAAAGCCCTTGAGCCTGAATTTCAGCAGAGTCCCTCCTCCAACCAAGGAGAAGCCCCATTTGTGAGCCTGGTGCTGCAGGGACGTGCAGGGACGCAGGCGGGCTTCCGAGGTGCTTGGAGCCCAGAGTTCCCACTTGCAGGAAGGTGAAACACTAACACACGCAGATCAAAACTGTATTAAATAAAAACAAGCCAGGCTGTTTTTAGCAGCAGAGCAGAGGCGGCTCATCTCACTCCTGCTTTTGCAGCAACAACGCAGACAAGAACCCTCCGCACCGCTCTGCCCCTTGCTCTATGAACCACAAGCCCATCAGCCAATATTCAGCTCAGTTTGTTATTTTAGGTTACTGCAACACATACCAGAGATGGGCATCTCAAAGATTTGCAGGTTTTCTGGATGCATCCAGCTGGCCCTCCACCACTTAATGCAGACAGGGACAACTCAAAGGATCTTGGAGCAAAGAGACCTTCACTAAATTAATATGAGGTCTAAAACCTCTTGGAGGCTCAGTCTGGCCTCCAAGTCTGACTTCCCAAAGCCCACCCTGGGATTCCTACAGAGCAGATCTGGGACATACTCTCTCCCCACAATTTATCTAGGCTGCTACAACTCCTCTTCCAATTACACAGCCATAGTAGTGACTTCCACAA
Organism: Nestor notabilis; assembly: GCF_000696875.1. NCBI lineage: Eukaryota > Metazoa > Chordata > Aves > Psittaciformes > Psittacidae > Nestor > Nestor notabilis. The sequence continues at coordinate 26,962 of NW_009942676.1, read as the reverse complement.
TGCTGCTTCACACTCAAGGTGGCAGCTGCTAATGCTGTCCCATCTGGGCTGGCACCAAAGGGATGAGGCTGCATGAACACTTGTGGAAAGGGCAGAGGTGATGAAGTGGGGAGCCAGGGCAACAACAATGGATAAGGGAATCATCAAACAAAATGCGTAACGAGATAATCCAAAGGGGATGCAAGGGAGATCATCCTTGTGATCATCCCAAAGGAGATCAGGAGGCAGGCAGAGGCCAGGCAAGCACAGGCAGAGATGCAGCAAAGTGCAACCAAGATGTGAGTGTCAGCATAGGACAGAGCAGACTTAGGGTTATCCCAGTGGAGAGAAAGGCTGCAAGGCTGCTGCAAGGAAAGAAACAACCCAGAGAGACTGGAAAGCAGAATCCAAAGGTGAAGGTGTAAAAAGAGAGCAAATTAACAAAGGCTCAACAACATGGCAAACCACCAGAGACGCTCAACAGGCAATAAATCTCTCTGCAGCTGAGAAGGAAGTCCCTCGCTAACTGCAGCTAAGGCAGCAGATGGAGCAGCAAGGTGGATGTGGAGTTTGCAAGGCAGAGCCCTCCAGTCAAATCAAATGCAGTCTTACATGGGTGGAGGAGCTCAGCGAGAGGTGAACAGTGGGATGCCAACGATGTTGGGGCCAGGCTTCTGGCTAAGACAGCAGGACCCGGTAAGTAGGGCAGGGAAGGAGACTCATCCCTTCACAAGGTCGTGCTATGCCACCTCCATTCTCAGCTTCTGCCAGGAGCCTGCCATTCCTATGGCTAGCAAAGACAGAAGCAGCAGCACACAAAGCTTATTTCAATGCAGGACTCTTCACCAAGCACCCAAAGCACAGGATTTATTGCATGTAATCCATACAGTCAAACTACACATACACAGCAAAGGCCAATACATCCAGAGCCCAACAGCTCAGTCCTGACATGCACAGCAGCTCCAGCATAATCCTGCTATGTCAGACCCATGGCTTCCCATGAAGCCAACTCCTTCTTGGCCTATTTGAGGGCCATGGAGCGGTGCTGCTCACCAAGCTCTTGGAAACAAGGGTTTATGTAGGAGAAGACTCTTGCACTCCTCTTTCCCAGGTGAAACAGCACTGTGCCCAATCTTTACCCCTGGATTGTTTCCAGACCACCAACCACCCTGACTCCCTGCAGGACTTTCTTCAGGTTGGCCTCATCCTTCTAGGAATGGAGCATCCCCATGTCTCATACATCAGAAAGGACAACAAAGATTATGCACCAAACTAGGGTTTCAGGAGACATTCCTTGCTTGTCTGCTAAGGAATAGATCCCATCACCTGCCCACGGAGCAGCTTGGGGACAGCTTCCTGGATGGAAGATGCCCCTGCTTTCCTGGGTGGGCAAGAGAACAGTTCCAGGGCTATAGGTCACATGATAAGGCAGCTCCAATACAGTCTGCAGTCATTAAAATCCCAGCAGAATTGTGCCAAAATGGAAGGAGGTGGTGGGATGCTCATGCCATGCTGTGCCCCTTGGCGCCTGCCAGGAAGCAGAAGGGGACTGTCTTTGTCACTCTGTCAGGCTCATCTGCTCAGGAATTCAAATGCCACCAACTTGATATGCTTCATCTCCCACTGCTGGAAGAATTCATCTTGTTAGGAGACAAGCAAACAAGCCTTGCTGGTGCTCTCAGGATTCTCACCATGCCCAGCCATGCTGGCACTCAGGCTCCAGCCAAACCCACTGTCTGCCCCAGAACACTTCTAGGGTTGCTGGGAAGCCTGTGGGGAGGCAGCTGCTCCTCACCCTATTTCTGGCTACAAGCCCTCTGGTCCCACAGCCCCCGTGACCCCTCAGACTTCCTGGCATGGCTCATGGGTGATGGTTAAGCTGCTGAAAAG
>NW_009942676.1:17711-25062 GCF_000696875.1 Nestor notabilis | reverse complement strand
GTAGGTGTGTGGACCCGCCCAGCCACGAGGAAAGCAGTGGTGCAGGATCCAGCCTAAGCCTCAATTTCTCTCTGTGCAGTTCCAGTTGAGAGAACAACTTCCCAGAGGGAACTGATGAGCATGTGGCCCAAGCCTGCTCCAGAGGGGAGGGGACCCAGACTCAAAGAGAAACTGTGGGTTGTTTACCAGGGGCCAGATGAACATCAGTTTGGCACAACATGCCTATTGCTGCCAATTGACTCTGCTTTTATGGCAATGGGATGTGCGACTGCCATTGCAGTGAAGAAGGGTGCCAGGCACACAGGGCTGGCTCCATCCTCATTCTGTAATGCTGGAGGACATAAGCCACACAAGGGGATTTTCTCTAGGCAGCTGGAGAGCAGGGTCAGCTGATCACTACGTTACAGTCAGGTCAACCCTGCTGCCAAATTGAACTGGCAGCCTCAAGCATGGTTTGTTAAACATCGGTGATGCAGAGGGGTGTCTGGGTCCTGCCCTGGGGGAGCATGAAGGTTGCTAAGGGATGCCCCTCCAGCCCCCTTCTGCACCAGGGCTCCCTGCCTCCATTTATTCTGCTGCCGCACCAGAAGGAACACAAAGGGAGCTTGTGCCCATTGCTGGGGGTTGCTGTTCACCAGGGATCTCACCAGCATATCCCCAACAGCCAGCCAGAGCATCACCACACCCCCACTGCCACGAACCTCCCCTCACCTGTGCAACCTGTGGGGGACCCTCAGGGAACCCACCAGCACCTCCTGCCTGCTCAGACAACATGACTCCCCCACATTTTGCTTACAGCCAGAGGCACCCATCTCCTCCTCCCAGTAAAGGGGTCGAATGCTTCACTCCCAGGGATTTTAAAGAAACAACAAAACTGTGTGGAGCCAAAGGGCCCTAAAATCAGTTGCTAAAATTAAGAGCTGAAACTGAGCCACTAGCTAGGCCCGGAGGGAGCACACTGTGTGCCACATCCTCCTCACTTCCTCACACGCTCCACATTCGGTGTGTCATCCCCGCTTATCTTAGAACACGGGTGCTAGGTAGTGCAGAGAGGCTTTGCAATTCAGTTTGCACAGCACGCAGCACCCTTCCGCACTCTCCCAGTTCAGCCAGGGGACAGACTCCTTGCTGGGCCATCCCACTGGTGGTGTCCCTGTTTCCATTCCTCCTTGCCCAGACAGCAGCTTGAGGTTAAACACCACTTTGGTCCCAGGTCTGAGCTGTTGAAAGCGAAAAAACATAAAGGCATCTCTTCCTCCCTGGATTTCAAACTCAGTTTCAATGTGGATTTGCAGCCCAGAAAGCCAAGTGTCTCCTGCTCTGCACCACAAGCAGTGTGGCCAGCAGGTTGAGGGAGGGGGTGCTCCCCCTCTGCTCTGCTTTTGTGAAACCCCAGGTTTGGGGTCCCCAGCACAAGACAGTTGTGAAGCTGTCAGATCCGGTCCAGAGGAGGCCATGGAAATGGTCCAAGAGCTGGAACACCTCTGCTATAGAGAACGGCTGAGAGAGTTGGGGTTATTCAGCCTGAAGAAGGCTCCAGGGAGAGCTTATTGCAGCCTTTCAATACACAAAGAGGGCTTGTAAAACATGGAGATTTTAGAAGGGCCTGCAGTGACAGCAGCAATGGTTTTAAACTGAAAGAGAGTGAGTTTAGACTACACATAGGGAAGAAATACCTTGTGATGAAGATGGTGAGACACTGGACTAGGTTGCCCAGAGAAGCTGTGGATGCCCTATCACTGGAAGCATTCAAGGTTAAGCTGGATGGGGCTTCAAGCAACCTGGTCTACTGAACGATGTTCCTGTCCACAGCAGGGGGTTTGGGCTGTATGATCTTTGGAGGTCCCTTGAACCCAACTCCTTCTGTGATTCTGGTCCTCCCTGCTGAGCCGCAGCCTGACCATGGGAGACAGGGATGAAGTCTGGGTGCCTGGGGCTGCTCACCAAGGAGCAGGAGCCAGGCAGTGGCTGAGGAGGAACCACTGGGTCAAGAGATAGTTTGGGCAGACAGGAGGACAAGCTTTGGAGGGAGAGGAAGGCAGATATGCTTTACACCAGTAACACCTCAAGCATCAAGGAAATCCCAACACGTCATCTCGCAGCTCAAGCAGGGTGCATGTGGAGCCCACAGGCCCTGCATCCTGGCACGGCCAGCACTCAGAGCCAGCTCCAGCACACGGCACAGCCATGAACACCAGGCTGCCAAGGGCTGCAAAACAGCTGCTGCTTCCCAGACTAGAGAAACTCACATTTCAGAGGTGGTGAGACTGCTCCCACGCACGTGCACTTTACTTTCAAATCCTCTGGGCTGCGAGGTGTTTCAGAAACAGAAGGTGATATTACTGCAATCAAGAAAAGGCTGTTTCCGTCAGCCAGCAGGAAAAATGCACCAACACTACAGCAACAGCAAACAGTCTCACCAAAAGACAGCAAATCCTCTAGATAGCAAAATACAGCACCCAGCAATTAGCACCTCCAGCACCCAGCAACATCCCCCCCCACCCTCCGCACCAGCACATTGCTCGTTTCCCACAGCAGGCCCCATCCTGCATACAACCAGGACACTGCCCTGTCACCACGGCAGCGCTGTAGCTGCAGGACAGGCAGGTGAAAAGCAGTCCCCGAGATCCCATCCACAGCGGTGAGAGGGAGCGCATTTGGGCTGTGGGAGCTGTGAAATGCCAGGCTGGGAGATAGCTGGAGAGTTTTTCATTTTCACCTTGGTGAAGGCAGCCCGCTATGCAATTTACACCTTTCCTGCCTGCCTGCGCTCCCTGGGCCAGACCGCCCGGCTGCTCCCACCCTGGCAGAGCCGTGGGAGCTGTCAGGCACAGCCAAACATAGAGGTGAAGGAACAAGCCCGGGTGGGTTGGAGGGTACAGAAATGCCCTGAAAAGGCTGATGGAGACCAGGCACAGGCTCCCAGTTTGCTGCTGGAAGCTGCTGTGAGAGTCATGAACACTGTTCTCCTCCCTGGGATGGAGAATCCTTCCTATCCTCAAGCAAAAGGGTCTAAGCTCCAGCTCTGTCTCACTCCAGGCACAGATGCACTCCAGGCCTCCTCCCATTCCAGCACCCACTTGAGCTGCAAGAGAAAGCTTGCGGCACATTCAGGAGCACTCCCCATGTTCAGAGATGAGGCAGACAGCAAGTCTCAGCAAAAGAAAACCTTCCAGAAAGTAGCCAGGGGCAGCCAAAGCCTCCAGTGTGGGGGAAGGACAAGCCCTGAACAAGGCTGCCAGCCCGGACACACTCAGGTATGTTAATCCATGTACTTCCAGGGACATATTTTACTGCCCCTAACTATGGGAGCATCACCTGCAGAACAAGGAGCAGATGGTGCAAACACACAATTCATGGGGCTTGGTTCCCCCCTGGTGTCACGGTTATTTGTTAGTAATTAGTCCTGAAGCAGAGACTTTCAGAACTGAAGCAAACTTCCGCGTAACAAAAAAAAAAAAAAAAAAAAATCCTAAAAACTCTGTGTTTTCCACATCTCCAGTTCTGCCTTGCTCCTGTACCCACCATGGGTAAGCAAAGCCAGCAGGGGAGATGGTTCTCACCAGCTTCCTGGAGCTCTATGATATATTCTCACTCTCTTCCTCCTACCCGACCCCAAATGCATCCCTTCCTCTCTTTCTCCTTCCCCATCACTGCCACACACCAGCTCTCTGAAAGGGACTTTGGTTTCAACCACTCCAAAAGCTCAAACACTGGATTTTCATTAAAAGACAAGAAAGCCATGTAAATCCATATAATCTCTCCTCCCCTGAGGAACCAGCTCTGAGTTTCTGTCCCTGTCCCTAGGATCTCCATGGTGTGGGTCAACAGCCATGCACAAAAGGAGGTGGATGAGACTGTGGGAGAACATGACTGCAGCTGGAGAGGGCTGCCTCTGCTTTGGAGTGAGGGTCTCCAGGGATCAACGCTCTCCTTCCAGCCCTCAGGGGATGCTTCTTCAGCATTAATCGCAAAACTGAAGAGGTTGGTGCAATGATCTCTGCCATCACAGATGACTGGAGTGATGCTAAATCGCTTTGCCTACTCTGTTGCCTCAGTGAGGCTGCCAGGAACAGCAGCTATAGCAATTTCTCTGCCTCTTGTCAAGGGAGGGCCTTTCAGAAAAGCAATCATCATCACCCAAGATGTTCTCCTGCCCATCCCACCTTGGTCAGGCAGCCCACCACACTGCAGCTTCCCACCCTATGGGGGGCATCATGCAGACAAAAAGAGCCTCTTTGAAACATGGGTCTTCATTAGGCTGCTTGCAGGGAAAGTAAGCCCTAACCTGGAGTACAACTTCCCTCCAAGTCAACCAACAACAGGCTGTTTCTTGTGGTGGAAGATCTTCCATAGCTAACTCACAGCTGAGAGCCTGGAGGGCTCCTTGATGGCTTTTTCTCCAGGCCACCAGTTGCTTGAGTACTTGCCCTTCCACAACAGGGATGTCCAGTGGAGTCTTGTCACTCCCAACCTTCTCACACACATCCTCACCAGTAATGGGTCCTGTGATGAAACCCTTGTGTGGCAAAATCAAAGCAACAGAGACAGAGCAGGAGTGCCTAGTGCCCTCAGCCCATGGGAGATCTTGCCCCCCCCCCCCCCCAGTCTCAGCCCTTTCTTCTTGTTCTTTGGCTCCACAAGCCATCTTCCCAGGATCGTGGGCATCTCCAGCTGCTCTTCCACAGCATGTTTGTCACCAGAAGAAACTCAGGACATATGTCACATTAATATCCCCAGGAAGAAAATGGCACATTGGAATAAATAGCCCCCTGTCCCTTCCTACCTCCTTGTACAACCTTGTCTTTCTGCAACGCCCCCAGCTCCCAGGCTGCTTTGGAATATATTTCATGATGAGCTAAACTCAGCCTCACACCATCCCTTCACAGCTGAGAAAGTTGAAAAGAGAAGCTGAAGAACCTAACCTTGCTGAACTTGCACAGATAAAGCCACCAGCAGCCTGGAGCAAAGCTGGGATGCAACTGCCTGATGCCCATACAAAATACTCCTTCCCTCCCCACCAACAGGGACTTAGTGTTGACTTACTGCCCTCATGTAAAAGGCAAGGAAGGCCACCACAGAGGAAGACTAAGCAGGTTTTCAAGCCTGGTTTGCTGAGGAGGAATGGGTAAGATGATCACGACATCCATCAGCATGTCTCCAGTACAGCACATCAGCAAATCTAATGGCAGAACACAAGTTTCCAGGACAGAAGGATCTTCCAAGCTATCGGCTAAGTGAAGCAACAGTGGAGAAAGGCTTTGTGTCCTCCTGAGTAGGGAGGCCAAGGCTTGCCTCATGTGACAGGGATATTGCCTGGGCTCTCCACTGCAGGACACTCACCCATAGGCCACTGTTTGCCCTTGGTTCACTGCTCCCCCTTCCTTTTCCTGGGAACAGAGATCCCCATGTTTTAAAACCACGCCAGAGCTCAGGACAAGTGCCTTTCTGAATCTGTAAATGAACAAGAGGCAGTTCCCTGCAGGCTTCCAGGAAAGCTGCCTTCAAACTCCCATGTCCAAGAGCTTGCACCTCTACCCCAAAAAGCGCAGCAAGGCGAAGGGCAAAGAGCCAGCAACCCTGGTGAGCCCCAACGTGATGATGACTCCCACTGGTGAGCTTGGCTTAATGAAGCCCCGGAGCCTCCAGCCACCGCACGCCGCCGGCAGTAACGATTTGCCTGAGGAAATCCCCAGAGCAAACTAACAGTGCTGGCGGGCAGAAAGCAAAAGGCAAAAAGATGGGCAGGCTGCCTGCAATGCGGGAGAGGAGGTGGATACACCGGCGGAGGCAAGGAGCAGGTAAGGGAAGTGAAGAAGCAGCACCAGGCAAATTCATCAGGGACCTCAGGACAGCTCCTGAGGCTCCAGATGTCCTTAAGCCCCACCTTTCCAGCCACCCTGGCAGAGCAGACATGGGGAGCCGAGCTGGGGCTAGGCCTTTCGTCTGCAGCCCTCATCTCCTTGTCTGCAGCCCAGCAGGAACCCCAGTACCAGGGCCCCAGGAGGCTCATCACCTTGGCCTGGAGAGGAGCACGCCTGCTGAGCATGGCGCTGCGGTGTGCCAGGGAGGCAATGGCTGGCAGTGCCGACAGGGAGATGAGCCAAGCACCTCCAAAGCCAGGCTCTTCTGCTGGCAACAGAGGCAGCAGGGGATGGGAGCAGCTGCTTTCAGCTACCTTTGCAGCCTGGCAACTGCTCCTCTACCAGCACAGGATTGTGAGCTTGACTGTTCAGATCAATAAGGAGATGAAATCAAAGCGAATTAGACAAGGACAGAGCCCAACCTGACTCTGCCCTTCCATAAGTGAGATGCTTTCCAGGTCCCGTGCATAGAGGTGCTGCATGAGCTGGGTAAGCTCCAGATACACACCATGCCACTCAGCTTTCCAGGTCTTTACCTACCAGGGAGCCATCTCCGCATCTCCACCATTGCTCTGTGCTCCTGGGTACCTCAAACCATGAGCAGTCCTGCATAACATCATCAACAGCAGCACATCAGCCAATACTGCAGCCACCAGAGCTGTCCCAGATCCTCATCAGTGTCTCTCAAGACTCAGAGGACAACCCTCCTCTTCCCAGCACCATGGTGCCCTCCATCATAATACCTGGAGGAGGGAGAGGACTTTGGGGAAGCATCTCTGCACCTCTGTCCCCATCTGCCCTTCCCCAAGCAGCTGCAGCTCACCATGGGCAGGGAGCAGATTCTGCCCTGAGCCACTGTAGTCCTGTCCCAGGAAAGCAGGTGGGTCCAGGCTAGCTGGAGAGGAAGGGTTTGGACGCTGGTGCTGCATGGCATAGCACAAAGCCAGAGCTGAGCCAATGCTATGGGTCCCATAGTAACTCCTACTGGGAGACACAGCTTTGCAAGAGAACTGACGGGAGATACAGGCAGGGGCTTCTCAGAGAGGCAGGAACCGAGCAAGGGAGGGACAAGTGAACACGGCACTTAAAGATGCACGTGAGAGAAGGAGGATGCAAGAACAGAGGGGCCGATGGCCGCGCTCCTCTGCTGCAAACCCACAGCATCAGGCAGCTCCTGCAGCCACAGCAGCCGCTTCTACTTTGCTAATCTCCTGAACTGCTCATTAGAGAAGTACCACAGCAAGTTGTTCTCCAACACTGACCTCTTGATAAGCTTCTGCCAACTCACGGTCTCGTTACTGTACTGCAGGGCGGACGATACCCCAAGCTGTGAATCTGCACAGCATGAAAAGAAGAGCAGCTGGCCACAGCAGATGATAGATATCTACCTTTCTGCATGTCAAGGAGCTGCCATCGGCTCCCAGCAGAAATAAAAACCAGAGGAGCCAACCAGCCACTCAGTGGCAGGGAGAAAAAGCCAGGGTCCC
>NW_009942676.1:15348-17663 GCF_000696875.1 Nestor notabilis | reverse complement strand
CCCCCCCAGCCACTCAGTGGCAGGAAGAAAATGCCAGTGTCCACAGTGGGAACAAGGCCATGGTTTTCCTCCCTCCAGCCTTCCTGGGGTGCCTTACAATCCCACGGAGTGGGAACAGAGCCCGTCAGCAAATGCATGAAGCTGGCAGGCAGCTGCGGACAGGCCCACTCTGTGAAGAGCCACAGCACATCCTCTTCATCTCCTGTGGGCCAAGACACTCCTTCAGGTTTCGTCTGAAAGGCAACAGCCCCCAGCACCACACTGGGACAGGGACTCCCAGACCAACCTCTCTCCCAGCTGCCTTAAAGGTCTGTCCTTGGCCTTCAACAGCACTTTTGCCTTAGGATCCACCTCATAGAGCTGCAAACAATAAGGGAAATGGACACTAACAGCTTTACAGAGAAATCTTCTGGTTCGTGGTGTGTGGAAGGCAGAAGGGACAGATGTAGAAGTTTCCAGGGGTCCTGTGATGTGCCCATCCACAAGTTATCACTGTGATGAGCAGCCAGTCAGGGATGCAGAGCGGTTACTAACCTGCTCTCCCTGCTGCACTGAGGCCCACCACCCCCTTCATCCCTGCGGCATCATTATCATTCCTCACAGCAGCAGAAGAGGAACAAGTAAAACCATCCATCTGTGGAGCAGGCACCTGGCGGTCATCGTACAAGCCACCAAAAATTAATCATGTCAATTACTCCACAGCACCAGAAACCCACAGTATCCTTCTGCTCCCTCAGACCCTTTGAAATGTAAAGCCACGCTGATGTCATTTAACTTGGAGTTCAGCCTCAGACCAGCAGAGCCTCGCTGAGCAGGAGGAACACAGCCATGCAAAATGTAGATGTGCAAAATCCAGATGTCAGTGACCTGGAAGACAAACACACCCCGAGCCCCACCAGTGACTCCATTTTGTGAACCCAGTGTCCTGTTTTACTATCCCAGTGCCAGAGGAGGCTGGCTGTGAGTCCCTTCCCTCTCTCTGCTGGCTCAGGACTCCCAGCTCTCTTGGAGTGACTGGTCACCTTTTGGATGCTGCCTTGGTGCAAGCTGGAGTAGAGCTCAGGCTCTCTGCTGCTGCTGGGCTGCTCTCACAATCCTGAAAGCCTCGTAATGCCTTCCTCAGCTCCCCCTCTGCACACACATCAGGAGATACATATTTTGAACCCCTGTAAAAGGTGAGCTTTGGAGAAAGTGGACACAGTGGCCATGGGAATCTGAACCTGTCTCAAAAGCTGTACCCAGGCTCTGCTTCAAGTCAGCAGAGAAACCTCTTTCCAGTTTCTCCCTGCTACCCAGAAGAAGATGTGGCTCTCCATCATCACCTTTCACATTTGTTCCTCTCCCCCAGGATGGAGGCAAATCTTTTTTCACAGCCCCAGCTGTCCTACCAGCCCTGGCAGGGCAGAGGGACCCTACCTAAGGGAGAATGTATCTCCAACAGAGTCAGCAGAAATGCATCTACTTAAGTCAGGTATGAACCTCCCTTTCCTCCCACTCATCAGACCACCGAGGCGGCCAGGGAAGGCAAATGTCAGGTGGGCTGTGGACAAAGAAATGGGATGTTGACTTTGCACACCTGGAGGCACTGGTCTATCAGGTGCTGATCCACTCTTGAAGGTAATAGGTACCTTTAGTCTCTTACCAACACCAGACACTGCACCAGATTGTGAGAGAAGCCAGCTCAAGGGGACAGAGGACAAATACTGACTCATCCCTGAGCTGGTCCCCAGGGGGCTGCTGCCTCCTCTGCCCACTGTGGTCTGACAGCAGGGAACAAATGCCTTTTCTCATTCCTATGTGATCAGGTGAAGAGGAGAGGTGACAGATGACTACCCACATGGCCTCCTGGCCATGAAGGCAAAGAAGGTCACCATGGCTTGCAGCTTGCCCACGATGGTGCAGGGGAAGCTTGGACATCCCCATCAGGCTGCAGACCTCCATCAGCTGCCTTGGGGCAGATCTAACCTGGAGTCATCCCTGACAGCTCCAAGGCATGAGTGCTGGAGTTACATCTGCTAACGTTTCTATTAAAGGCTCTGGTTTTCCCCAGTTTGGCTGAACAGAGGCTGGAATAAGCTGCCACATGCCGGAAAAGAAATGGGACAAAAGGAGTCCCGGAGCTGAGGGCTCCCAGGCGCTCTCCAACAGCTGCCAAGCCAAGAATTAAGCACAGCTTGACCTTCCTCTTTCAAGGAGCTCACAGACCAGGCTACAAGCTGCTCTGGAGCCCTGCAATGGCAGAGGCAGCTGGAGATCACAAAGATAAACCCAGTGTGGTAAATCCGGAGGAGTTCAAGAGGGCCAGGATTTGGCAG
>NW_009942676.1:0-15322 GCF_000696875.1 Nestor notabilis | reverse complement strand
AGCAGCAGGTGTTTGCTCCTCAAAGCAGGATGGGATGTTCTGGTTGTACATAGGTCTGCACTGAACCATTGTACCTCTCCATACCTTGCGCCCCCTCTGCAAAGGCTGTGGGTCCCTACGGGTGCAGGCAGAGTGACGGCCACCAAGCAACAGCATGACCAGAAGAAAACCACATGCTGAGCCCACGAAAGCCTCCCCAGGATGTCAGCAGCTCCGCAGACCTCCACACCTGCCATGGCCACAGGACTGGCAGTCGGCCCCCTCCATCCTGCTGCGTCTGCCCAAGGCCACCAGTGCACAGCAGCATCAACTTGAACAGCATCCGAAGGACAGCAGCTGCTGCAGGCAGGTAGAGACAGCAGGGCTTTTTTTTTAATACATGTATAATGTATATATATATCTTCCTGTAAAAAGAGGAGACCCTGAGGGACTTTCAGCGTGACTCCTTGCTTAGGAGCAAACAGCTGGGTTCAGCCATCTCGCCGGTGCTCCAGCCATCGGTAGAGCTCCAAAGCCTGTACCTCACCTACAGCACATAAGCTCTTGGCACAGGAAGGAGCAAGAACCAATTTTGTTCTTTCATCCCCGTGATCTGATCATCACCCAACCTCACAACTCATCCATCCATATTTTGACTCAGTGCAGAAGAGAAATGTTATGTTTTCATTTTCCTGCCCTCCCTGAAGCAGGGCCTTTCCTAACATTTTATATCTAACTAGAATTGAAAAAGTGCAAGTTAGTCATAGCACAATGGTCTTTTTTTCTGGAGGTAAAAATGCCACTGCTTTCAAATGTATTATTTCCCTGCTCCACAGGTTTCAAAGTGGGAGCTTCACAGCCAGGGAAACTGGGCCAGCAGTGCTTGCTGGAAAAGAGCAGTGTTTCTAAGAAGCTGTTTCACATTTGATCAGGTTCATTTTGCTGTTTCTCAAGCCCAGCACAGCTTGCAAGGTCTGGCTCAGAGGACTATGGGGAAGAATCAGCTTGGAAAAATCTCATTAGGACCCTGCTAAAATAATTGCAAAGAGGAAGATCAATCTCATCCTCATATTAATTGACTGGCTGGCAAAGAGGGAAGACCCCAAGGTTTGAGACAGTGTCTCTGCTTGAGAGTACTGGACTCATCTCCAACACATGACAAAGAAAACCTTTTGAGCCAGCTGCATCCTCTGGGATTCTCTATAAATACATTTGGGAAGAGCATACATACAGATTAAGTCAATAAAGAGATCTGACAGAAAAGCACTGTAGTATTTTACTCTCCCTCCTTGCCCAAGGCAAACCATTTTGGTTCTCTCTCTCCCTCGGACAGTCATACGAAGTAAGCCCGGCTTTTTCAGTGATCATTAATCCTCACTGCAAATGCAAAGGGGAAGCAAATCTTTGTGCCTGAGCGGATTCATCTCTGACAATTTTGCAAGGTTGGGTAAGTTGTTATGGGGTTGCAAAGCCCAGCTTTCCAGAGCGGAAGCTGGGAGAGCAAGGTGGCTTCTCACTCCCTCCCGGGATGGAAGACAGGACCCCTGGCTGGCAGGCAGCATTGAGCCAGGCTTTTAGCCGTTGAGCCATCGGGAATGCCCGCACGGTTTGGCATGCACGAGAAGGCAGACGTTTGAAGCTTGCTCTCCTTCCAGGAGCTGCCTTTGGAAATGCTCCTGGAAAAGGAGCTGGGATGGTAATAGGATTGAAATGCTGGATGTCACAGGAAAGCACCCATGATGGCAGAGACCCAGGACTGATCTGCCAGCTGGAACAGCCTCCCCAGGGATGTGGTGGAGTTCCCATTGCCAGAGGCTTTCAGCATGCAATTGGGTGCTAGATAACCTCATCCAGGCTCCCTTTCCCATGAAGGGTTGGACCAGATGATCTTTCCATGTCCCTTCCAACCTGGGCTGTTCCCATTCTCTGATCACAGTTATAACTGTGGAGGCCACGGTGGCCGGAAGCCTGCCTCCCACACGAGCCACTTCCCTGTGATAGGAACTGCTCTGCCTGCTGCTGGCACAGACACTTGCACAGAGTCAACAAGAAGTTGGGGAAAAACCTGGTGATTTCACACATAAAAGAAACTGCAGAGGCAGAGAAGGAGCCTTTGCAACTATGAAAGCTCAAAGCCGGTCAGAAAACCTCTTTTCTGCTCAAATCAGGGCTGCCACCAGAGCTGTGGTTTTACACCTGCCCCCATGCAGCTGAACAGCAGAGCTGAAACAGAAGCCATGTGCTTGCAAGAGGGAAGGTGCTTGGAAGCACAGGGCAGCAGAGCAGCAGGTAGCACACATGCTGACCAGCACACGCTGGCATACGCAAACACAAGCCTGGCTACATCAGGGCAGCTGAGCATGAAGCACGGCCAGTGCTAAGTCACCGCCCGTCCCCAAGGACCAGGGAAAAACTGACAGTAGATGAGTAGTGGCCTGGGGCTGCCAAATTCCTCCAGAGAAGTCGGAAAGCGGGAATGCCTGCTGCGAGTGGCAGGAGACATGACGCAGAGCCCTGGATTCCCATGTGTTCCATTAGCAGCGCAGGAGGAGCATGATTCCCTGCAGACACAGGTTAAATGGACCAGCTCTGCTGCACGAGCCAACCCCAAGCTGGGTCTAAAAATCCCTATGGAGCTAAACACCACTGCCCATCAAAAATCCCGTCCACCTGGCTCAGCTCCCATCCTGACCCTGTGAGCATCATGCCCTCCCCTCCATGTACTGTGAGGTCACTTGCATTCGCAGGACTGAAACTCCTTCAGAGTTTTGTTGCTGAAATTATTTACTAAGTAGAAGTCGCCGCAAACATGCAAACTGATGTGATGTGACATGCAGCTGGGGGTTGCCAACCAGCAGCGATCAGGCAGCCTTGCTGGAGAGAGACTGCTGAAAACCAGCTGTCAGTGCAGGTCAACAGGAGATGAATGTGTCTGTGAAGATGCCAAGCCCATGCAGAGACACCTCAGGGTCCCTCTCTGGTCCCTGCAGTTGCATGTCACCTTCCAGAGAGGTTCAGGCCGAAACAGTCTTGTGGCGACCCCTTGCCTGCTCCTCCTGCCAAGCCCAAGATCAAGAGCTTCACTAGCTCCTGGCAGAGAACGTACACCAGCCACGGGTGTCCTCCAATACTGCTGGCCAAGCTACTCTGAAAGTCATCCTCTACCTCAACCAGGGGACGAGTAGGGAGAGACTTTAAGCTTGCTGGGACCCCCATCCTTAAAATGTTTTCCTCAAAATAAGGCTAAAATCTTATCTACTTACATCACCTCTTTTACTGGCAGCAGAAACAGTGTGTAAAGCCTAAGTGAGAGAAGGGAGTGTGGCATACTCAGTGCACACCACATTCCCCAGTGCCCACCAGCCCTGACACTGCCCTTTTCTGCTCTCCCTTCTTTTTTTCCTGTGGCCATGAGCAGTGGTGGAAGACCAGACCTTAGCAGCATGTGGCAAACTGGATGCAACATCCCCTGTGCCTCAGTTTCCCTGGCTGCAGGGAGATGCTGCAAGCATCAGGCTGTGCTCCACTGTCCTTTGGAGGAGCAGACTGCAAACAGCCAACACTTCCACAGGGTTCCTAAGAGATAAGAGAGAATTCAATCCACTATGTAGCACTCATGGCCACGACTGACAGGCAATGAAGACAGCACCGTTGAGGGCTTCCTTGGTCATGGGATAAACCAAACCAGAGCAGCATATGAGTTGGATTTTGTTTCTAAGAGAGGAAAACAAGTAGGATGGGTCTTGTTCCTTCCCCCTCATTTCCAAACCCTGCTGCTGGCTGGCTATCACGAGTGGGCAACACCAGGGAGGTGGCTTGTCATCAATCCCTGCTCTGAGTCAGACCAGCCGAGGTAAAAAAAAAAGCCTACAAAAGTGGGGGGAAAAAAACCAACAAACAAATCTGGAAAGGGAAACACTCTCACCCTCCACCAGGAGCCTGCCTGCACCAACCACCTCAAGCATCCACCTCTCCCCAGGGCTTCCCATCATCAGCCACATCCCCACCCCACTGGAGATGTCACCAGCCTGTGGCTACACCACACCAGAGCTATGTGAGGGACAACCTCTGGGACAGCCCCAACCTGCTGTTGCTGCAGCCTCGGGGTACACAACCGGTGGGGACCAGGTATCAGTGAGGTCCATCTGCAGCGCAGAAGCCACGTGTGACCCAACCTACAGCGCAGCCTGGGGCCCGTGCAGACACAAGGGCTCCCAAAACACTTTCCCCAGAGTCTGTATCCTTACTCCAAGCCCCTGCCAGCCCTCAGCACAGCAGCCTGTCACACTGTCAGCTTTGCTCTCATCTTTGCCATCAATACGAGTTAGACACATCAACTCCTCTATGACTCTCAAGGGCTTTTTTTCCCCCCCTCACCCTGTTTTTGTTTTATCCATGAGGATTGCTTAACAGTGGCATCAGATAACCTCCTGCCTTCCTGGGAACTCTACAGACTTATATTCAAATGCATATTTGCTAAAACTGAAGGCCTCTCTTGCCAGCACCCCAAATAAAGCATCTGCAAACTGACCCCCATGGTCACCTTGGGGCATAGAAAAAGGGAAGAAGGAAGATGGAGAGCTCCAGCTCCCAGAAAGCTCCAGCTCCACAACCATATTCTGCAGGGTGACCCACTGGTACAAGGAGGGAGAAGGTCATCTAGAAGAGTCCTTCAAGGCCCGTATGATGAGACATTGAGGGAAGCAAAGTCCCAGATTCGTGGTGATAAATTCTGGATTAAGGTATCCTGCTCCTCACCCTCCTTGGGGAGATGGATATAGAACTGTGAGTGGCCTTGGCAGTGGTCCCCAGAGCTCACAGGGGACCAAAGTAGTTCATGAGGATGAGCATAGCTATGGTTGAAGAACAGCACCAGCAGAGAGGGCTGAGCCTCTGTAGTACTTCCTAGATGCCCAGAGGAAAACCCTGGGCAACAGCTGATGGGCTGGAGCTGCTGCTGCAACAGGGTCTCACAGACACTCTCAGACTGCAGCTGGACTGCTTGCACAGAACGAACAAACTAGATCAGCCAAGAGAAAGAATTTAAGGGGAAAAACATCCTAAAAATTGAGTCCTCTTCGCAAATGTTTTACTGGCTTTCAATCCCTTACCCCAGCCCCCCGACACAGCCAAGCAAAAAGATCGTTCCATGGTTTTGCCTTTAAAGCACAAACCACCTGGGATGGGAACGCAGCTCCACAGACCTTCGTTTATAACAACAGGGAGATCAACAGATCTGAGCAAAGCCAGCAGCCATGGCAGGGCAGCAGGAGGGGAAGGACATGGTGCAGCCATATTCACAAGGGCACTGGACACTGAGGCTTGGCTGCTGTAAAGGACCACGTGTAGGTTCCCAGTCCTCTACAGATGGAAAGCTGTTCACCTTAAGAAGCTGTCTGGGGTGCTGGGTAGGAAAGGACAGTCTGAAGGATGGCACAGATCCCGGCCATGTCAGCTGGGGGAAACCTTGGTGGTGTCGCCAAGAAGGAAGGAGTGTTCAGTGAGTATTTCTGCAACTGAGTTAAGACAAAGCCAGACAATATGGCCAGAGGGTACAGGTGAAATGTTTGTTCTTCCATGAGAAGGTATAACACATTGCTCACAGGTCCAGATAACACACATTTAAAACACGCTGAAATCCCAGCTTACAAGCTGTCTGCATGTCAAAGGGTGATCTCTGGCCAGCTGGAGATGCTACGAAGTCCCAGGAGAGACAGCAGCCTGTGACTGCCAATATTCAAATGGATAAATAGCTGACTCGGGCAAGCACAGGCTGGTCAGCAAGGACGGAGTCAAGGCAAAAGAAATGGATGGCTGCAGCCAGACCAGATCACCAGGAAGCAAAGACTGGCATAATTAATGCCAACCAACACACGTTTACAGCTGTCAGATCCTGTTGGCAAATGTGATTTATTTTTGTGGGGACTGCAGGCTTGACTGATAAATCAACCAGATCTCTGCCATTCATTCAAACTCAGAGAAGACATAGGACTTTGTACAATTTCCCATTTTTAACGAAGAAACAACAACTCCAACAAGGGACATGGCATGTGTTTGCAGTCACTGTTACCTGGCTCAGAACAAACCCATGGCGGGGGGGGGGTCTGCGGCAGAGGGCAAGATCTCCACTAGGCATACGTACACCATAGCAGTAAGACCACTGCCGAATAAAGCATCCATTTGTGATAGTCACAAGTCAGAGAACTTTCTAAGCTGAAAACAGGTCCAAAAAAAAGGGTCCAAAAAGGGATGCTATTTCGCCCCACAGGTGCCCTCCAGTCCCCTCCTCCTCCTATTCCCCTCCCCTATTTTTCAGCATCTCCAAAGGTTTCTCCACCCTCCCTCCCCACATTCTAGTCCTCTCCCTGCCTCCTCCTCCTCCCTCTCCATCCCTGCTCTCCAACACCTCCTTCCTATGACAAGCAGCCATACATCCTCCCTCCACTTCAGCTAACTCCTCTCCACAGGAGCTGGCATTTCATCTCTGCAACTGAGTCCTCTTTCATGACTCCTGGCTTTTGCCATCCCACCCGCTTCCTCCCTGCTGCTGCTGGGGTGGGAGGGCAGTGGGGGGCACCCAGTGCTCAGCAGGCCTGACCTGTGGCTCTTATTAACAGTGCCCTTCTCAAAGGAGGCACAGCATGAAATAAATAAATAAAGCAAGTCTGTCTCACTGCTGTCTCGGGTTGCTTAAGGGAGCCGGGCACCGGGGGTGGGATGAAGGATGCTATTTGGAGAAGCTGTCTCCATGGCAACCCCCATACCCACCACCAAGCGGGCACAGGTCACCTGTTTCCATGAAAGTTTCCACCCCTCCCTCCTTCCCCATCTCTCCACCCTGGGAAGTACCAGCAGAGCCCCAGGGATGCAGGTGGTCCAGCCTAGGGGAGAAGCCGCAGGCATGCTGCAGGCAGAGCTGCAAACAGCTTCCAAAGACCCCACCACGTCAGAGGAAGCCAGGGCATCCCCATGGTGCAAAGCACAGGGACCTGCAGCACTCACTTCCCCCTGCCCCACGCTGGCAAGGCAACCCCACGGTCAGTCTAACACTTTGCTGCAGGACTTGGGGATGGATGCACGCACCCTGACACGTGTGCTGTAGGCACTGAGGCAGAGATCAAAACGTGTCCCCTCCCTCTGCACGTGGCCCTGGGCACTGCATTTCCATACGATTTCAATTCTTTATTTTAATTCAAAATCAGCCGCTCCCACTGAATGCTGCCAAGGTGCTCCCAGAGCAACCCATGGTTCTCTTTTTAGCTCCAACAACTCCATCTCTCATGCGACAAATGCACTCACCAGGACCTTTCCCCAAGTAAGGCAGCTCCAGCCCCATGTCACCGAGCACTCCCGCAGCCAACCTAATGCTCCCACCCGTGCCAGCCCCCTCCCTGCATTCCCTGCATTCCCTGCATCCGCTGCAGGTCTGGCAGCAGGGCCAACACCCCCCGCACCAAAAGTGAGCTTCAGGGAGAGACATAGAGAGGAGGGAGTGAAGAGAACAGGGAACTGGTTCTGTTCTCCAACAGCTCTCCAGCACTAAGGGGACACAAGCAGCAGAGGTCTCGCCCACTGTTGGTGTTAACATGTCTCTACTGGTTACGAACAGGCAGCTTCCTAAGGCTGGGGCGGGCAAGAAAGTCGGCAAAGAGCCCCCGGCTGAAGCTCTGGGGTTGGCACCTGGGTAGTCATCCTGCGGCACAGCACAGGATGCAGGATTCGCATGGTTCCCCCACAGGGCTGGGAGTTTCGCCAGGAAAAGCAAGTTTATAAATAGTGCATTTCAACATGAACAAACGAAAGCGGCAGAACTCGACAGCCAGATCAGCCAGGGGCTGAGCAACGGCCCCACCCCAGCATCTTCCCCACCAGGAAGGATGCTCACCTCCCTTCCCTCCGTCACCCAGCTGGCCAGGACCATCCTCACTCTCCAGAAAGCCTGGATCTGGAGGTGCCTGTGTCAGATGTCCTGCTTGGGAACACCCTTGCTGCAGCTAGTCTGGCAGCCAGAGCAAGATAGCAGAGCTGGCTTCAAAAAGACCAGAAGCAGTGGGGATGGCCACCTGCTCTGCTCGGGGGTAAGGGCAAACACAGCCCACAGCTGCCCAGCATCAACCAAAGGCCACAAATTTCAATGCACTGCTTGAAACAAAGTCTTCCTAAGCCCATGGACCAGAAAGTTTCTAACTTCTCCTCCCACCCCTGCAGAAAACAGCTGCCCCACCAGTGAGGCTGGCACTTGAAACAGAATTTTTCATGGCACGATGCATTACACCAAAGGGGCACATGCCTGCCAGATCCTAACAACAAGTGAGACACTCAAGGGAAAAACTAGCTTTTATCTCTGCATTAAGGAGGAAAGCAGCAAGTCATCAGATGAGAACTTGCTTCTTGTCAACACAAAACAGCAGAAAAGACACCCCTGTGCCTATGGAGCGAATGGGAGGACATCCCTGCTGGGGAAATACCTGCCAGATTGCAAAAGAAGGAGATCTTGATGGCAGTGCCCAAGGGAAGACGTCAAGACATGACATGTCAGAGCAGCACCATCATCTGTCAGGATGAGAAGCCTCTGGCAGTTCACTGAACACATACAGAGCTCTTCATGCCATGCTTGCTTACCTTGATGTAGGTGTCAAGGGCTGGGTGGACACGGTTGATTGCTAGATGGATGGACAATGGTGTAGTGAATGGGAAGGTCGCCATGACCACATGACTGGGAGCAGGAAAGGAGAAAATCTTGAAGCCATACTTCTGGAACCGCTTGATTTGCTCTTCTGACGGCTTTGCATCTCCCTCACTGAGGATTCGGCCTATGGCAAAACGGCACTTCTCTGGAGACACCTGATCAAGGGAGACAGACAACCAGCGTCAGAAGAAGAGAGTCTTAACACCAGCCAAAACCTCAACCTGCTGAGCATGGGGGCAGGAGACCACCACGAACCAGGGTAAATGCAATGATTGTGCACACCAAACCAGATGCCCGCTCCTAACTGAGGCTGATCCAAGCCCAGACTGTCCACACTCTTCACAGCCTTAACTCACAGCCCAGTGCAGAATGTACTGCTCCCCTCCTTGGAGGACAGACAGACTTGCAGAAAAGAAACCCCACCAGGCTGCTCACCCAAACCTGTCCCCAGTGAGTCACTGCAGAAAGTCTCTCTTGCCCTCCCCCTCCCCCAGCCTCTCCCCATCAGAGACCCAACTGTTAAGATGTGCTCACCACCACCCCCATGTGCAGGGCACCCCTGCAACTCTGGCGGGGACTAAAAAGAGACTTGGCCACAACCTGCCCAATTGCCTCCACCACATCCCCAAGGAGGTCGACCTGCACCGGTGCCTGCCCCCAGCAGCCACCCAGACACATGTGCTGGTGCGACCGACTAGCACGGGCCACCACTAGCACTAAGCCAGAGAGAAATACAGAGGCTGACAGGTCTCTCCTACATAGGCGCACACAGTCCAGCTGTCTTAGGGGTCAGAAAACTAAGGCATGAAGACTTGCACAGAGTCAGCAAGCTATTTGTAGTAGCATGAAGAGAAACATATTCCCTTCCATCCTGGACCCCAACAACATGAAAAACTTAAAAACATGCTCTCTCCAGGTTTGGATGTCCTGCAGGCATTGGCATCACAAAACTCTTGTGGGGATGATGTAAGGCAGAAAGAGGGTGCACACAAGGCCACCGTGTTACCACTTCCCATCCTCATGTGCCCCTCAAGGGGATCCCCACTCTGTGCTCCCCAGTCTCATGCCTGATTTTGCCTGTGCAACGTCTCTCCCTGCAGAATAACTACCTCACACCGCACTCCTTGCCCTCTCTTTCCTTTAAAACACTCTTTAATGTTGCACAGCAGGACTATCCCGGAGGAGAAACACAGCAGATGTAAATAGGAAGGAAGAAAACAGCCTGTCAAAAGTAGCAGTATCCCTCACGTTGTGTTCTGGCGCCTGACGGCTCA
Organism: Nestor notabilis; assembly: GCF_000696875.1. Classification (NCBI taxonomy): domain Eukaryota; kingdom Metazoa; phylum Chordata; class Aves; order Psittaciformes; family Psittacidae; genus Nestor; species Nestor notabilis. The sequence continues at coordinate 5,380 of NW_009942676.1, read as the reverse complement.
CTCTTGCCCTCCTATGCTGCAAGAGGGAGCTGCAGACAGGGCTGTGCTGAGCATCGCTGCTTTGGGGCCAGGAAGGAGAAGCAGATCCACCCGAAAGGCAGGAAGAGGCAACAGTTAAAGGCATCCCTAGGGAAAGGTCCAAATGAAGCAAGGAGATAAGGGAAATCTATATTAAATTCCTTTAAACACGAAATGAAATCTCCATTTACATCCTGAGCAAAGACAGTTCACCCCCAGAGCAGATGGAAGGACCAGAGCTGCCAGAGCAGGCAGCACCACTCGGGCCAGGTATATTTGCTTCCTCCATTCTCCTTTTAACTTTCTATTTCATAGCGTGCAGCCCTGCAGGTCCTTTCTCAAGGACAGCAGCAAAGCAGATTTGCCTCCTACCCTGACTGACAAAGACCATCTCAAGGGAAGGAAGGAAACACTCCACTTAAAACCAGCCTTTCCCTAACAAATTTGTCCTTTTAGGATGGGCAGATGCTGATCAAAGCCTCTGCTCCCCCAGGCACCCCAACAGAGAAGCTTTGGAAATTATTAGTTAGCCTAACCAGCAGCTCTGCTGATGGGAGCAAAACCCATTCTTGTGCTCAGAGAGCCTTTTGGCCTCATCCATCCAAGGCCAGGGCACAGGCTGGTCGCTGAGCATGTGAACATGTGGATTGCAGGCAAAAGGCCCTGGCACATGCCTACAACTAGACGTGTGCAGAAGTGCTTGGCTGGAGCTGAGCAAAAATCCACCCCCCACATCCTGTCCTTGCTGAGGAGTTATTTTTGTTCCTGCCAGAGGTGAGAGAAGTCCTCTGGGCTGCTAAATATTAAATAAAAAGGAAAAAAAAAAAACCCATGCAAATTAATATTAATCTTGTCCATTAAACCACGTAAAACATCACTGGCAGGGGGTCAGCAGCACTCAGGGTGGTCAGCAGCGCTCAGGGAGCATCCTTGTGTGAACACTAAGATTCAGGAGCCAGCAGGAAGCCCTGGGGATGCCAGTGATAGCAGTTGCCCCAAGGCTGTGTGACTCCAAGGTAGCCCACATGCACCATGGGGCTCTGCCCAGCACAGAGCTGATGCTCTCTGGCATCCCCATCCTCTCTTCTACCAAGCACCTCCTTTGGCTGTAAGTCCCCACACTGGTACCTGCTGGTCATCAGCCCGCACCATGGGGCTCTGCCCAGCACAGAGCTGATGCTCTCTGGCATCCCCATCCTCTCTTCTACCAAGCACCTCCTTTGGCTGTAAGTCTGCCAGGACAGCAAATCCCACACTGGTACCTGCTGGTCATCAGCCCCTTCCCACTGCAGCACTGGGGCACCAAACCCCTCAGGAGCCAGTGGCCAAGAGCCAGGCTGGAGGCAGCTGTCTGGGCTGAGCCCGTCAGTGCTTTGCCAGGGACACAGGGGGACACAGCAGGCAGCGAGCACGTTCTGCTGCCTGATGTCAAAAGGTCTATTTTTGGTGACAAGTCAACATCCACAGTGAGCGGCCAGCTCTGAGCAGACCAGCCTCTGCCACAGGGTGCTTCACCAGGGTCAGGAGAGCACTGAAAACAAGGAGGAAGAGGTCCTCTTCCTCCCAGGGGAAAGGCAGTCTGGGTGACCGATCCTTGAACCTCCAAGAACAAGGAGCCAGCAGTGCACACCATCTCCCATGCTATCACAGCTACAGCAGGTACAAGCACACAGTGCCGAAACAGGTCTGCAGGGCCACCACAGGCATGTCCATGTCACGTCCCCAGAGCAGGGTAGCACCAAGCATGGATGCTGAGCCCTTCCAGCAGCACCAACTGCCCCGCACAGGGTTCTCAACTCCAGATGAGAACCTTGACACAAGGACATAAATCTGTGGCAGAAGAATTGGCCACTTGGACAATGTGGACCACATGGGCCCCAGCACACTCTGCACTCCCCATGGCTCCCATCCCTCACCCACTCTAAACACGACACTTCTTGCGGACAAGTGTCCAAGCATGTTCAGTCAAACTCTGCCACTGTCCAGCTCATCCCATGGGGGAAAGTACACTCCACCACCCTCCTTCCCAGGCCAGGAAGAGGCACTGCAGAGTGTCTTTTTGCCTCCCATGATCCAGAAGTAAAAACTGGAAGATAAAGGTAAGTCAGCTCAACACTAGACACAAAGACACAAGGTGGCTGAGTGCACCAGGCTCCAGTGGGCACTGTCAAGCTCAGTGCTTTCTTGCCTCTGATACCTTCCTGTCAGCCCACTCAGCACTATGTTTTCATGGACAAGTTCCATCTAAGCAGGTCCAACCCTTAGGAGCACCATGTTGCAAGCAACAAAACGGTTCGTAAAACAGGATCAGTCATCCCCAGAGCAGAAGCACTGGGTCAGAACTATCAACCCAAGCACTGTGACCCACACCAGTCCCCAGCACACGTGCCCAAGCACACACACAGAGCTGCTAACTATTCTGCTGTCCCTCCCCCCTCCATGGCATTCCTCCACACTCACACTAGCTACTCAGCATTACTGGAGAGCCAGGCTGTCTGTCACAGACAAATGCCCACATGCTGTTATCTGGAGACCCCTATGCCACCTTGCATCAACTGCCAGGCTCCTCACCCCCCAGCAAATTCTGATGCACTTTTGTTTGCTCCTTGTCCTGGATAGTACCCACCAAAGTACTTAGCTCTGGCTGGCAGCCATGAGGCAGTGCGCTTTCTGCTCACCTCTCAGCCTGAAGAGCATCATGGAGTAACTGTTTCATCAGACAGGAGCCCTCAGCACACATCACCTGAGGTTTCAGTAAGAACTCTCAGGGGATGAAAGGACTATAGGGAAGCTCGGAAAAACACGAGAGCACTACAAACAAGAGGAATATGGATGAGGACAGAGCAAGCTGAAGAGACCATCTGCTTTCAACCACAGAGCTGCAAGTCCAGAAGGAGCCTTGGCTGCACTTCCTGCAGCCAAGGGATCTGCCAAGGAATGCATCACCTTAGAGTCATGAACATTGGCCTCTGCTCCACAATCACATCCACTATGCTGCTGATCAGCAGGAGCTATCAGAAGATAGTAAGCTTTGCTCAACCAATGCCTTCCAGTTAGTGTTAGCCAAGAAACCATCTGCTTTCAGTTGTCTTTCCCCACACAGCATCCTCTACAGATCTGGGAGACCTTGTGAATCCCAGTGCTCATCTACAGAGGGTGAGCTGAAAGTGCCTGAAATACAGTTGGGGAGCATCCTGAGCTGGGAATCCAGATGCTGACCACAAGAGCTTGCAGGGCCCACTGGGCACACCTTACCGTGTGTGGGTTGTCGTAGTAGACACCGATGGAGTAGAGCTTTGAAGAGATGCTGCAGCCGTCCGTGAAGAGCTGCCCAGATTCACCATAGGGGCCTACCCTGAACTTGTAGGCCAGTGTGATGTTGCCGACAGGTGGGGAGCCAGCACTCACAACCACCTCTGTGAAGAGCCCCGAGTAGACAGCGAAGCCGAAGACAGTCAGCAGCAGCAGCACGACCAGCACTGCGATCAGTCCAAGGAGCACCCAGTCAGACATGACGGACGCTTGGTGCTCCACACTTCCTGATGCACTAGTGGCAAGAGATGAGAAAGAAGGGGAGTTAAGCTAGCACTCAGACAAGCAATCACTCTGAAGATATTTATTTGCAGTAAAACACAACCACTTCCAATCCCTCTTACACATGAAGCTTAAAGACAGTAGAACCACCCCAGAAACCTCCTGTATATTAGTCCCACATTGCATCAGCCTGTTCCAATTGGTCACCAGGTACAAATTATACTGCTTCAGCACCTCTTGGGAATGAGGTGATTACGGAAGAGAAATAGAGAGGTACTGTCTCCATCTCCCAGAACCAGCCACACTGCTCACGTCCAGCCTCGCATCCAGGAAAGACCGAAAACCACCCTGTGAGCCTGCACCATCCAACAGATACCCAGCACTGCGCTAAGGATCAGGGGTCTATAATAAAATAATTTATATATTATAAATGCCACGCCTGGTATTTTGACCAGGGGATCCCCTTTGATCCAGGCACCCAGAAAGGCTCAGAGCAAATTGAAGACCCAGCTAGAAAAAACATCGCAAACACACTTGGGTGCAATGAATTACTGGCAACCCTTTTAGATCATCTGTTTTTAACCTAAAAGAGTTTTTATAACCCCAACCAAAGCTTCCTGTTTTGCTTGGCATCTTTTTGCCCTCACACTTGCTGCAGGACACAGCAGTATGGTGAACACCTTCTGCTCGTTTTCACCCACCAAGAGCAATGGCTCTGGGGAGCTGAAACACAAACCATTGCAGGAGACTTGTTTGCGTTTTATCCTTCCTTGAATACACAGGTCTTGTCACAGGGACTGGCTGCAACACTCCCCTGGGACTTGCACGGGAGCTCAGTTTGAAAGCAAAGGTTGAAATAAATAATTCACCTCCACCTCCATGTTTTAAACACACTTTATCCAAAAAAAGTTGTTCACAGTGGCTGCTGCTTGCTCAGCTTTACAGCAAGAGAAAAGAGTCATAGCCTGGTAGAAACCACGAGCAGCTCTGCTCAGCCCCAGCAAGTAGGGGTACGGCAAAACCAAGCCCTGCAGAGCCGGCACTGCCAGCTGTGCTCAGTGCTACAGCAGCACGAGGTTGGGCATCGTCTCAAACCATGGCCCTACTCACCTGCAAAACCAGCTCAGCCCAGAAACAGTTCACGACATCTGATCCACTGGGGTGCAGGATCTGTGGCGCTGCAGCAGGAAAAAATAAACATCATTGCTTCCTTTCAAACACACGAGGCAAAAAGCAAAACAGTCACAGCAGAGCACCTGAAAGGCACGCAGTCACCTCAAACCTGCTCCCCAGAGGAGGGGCATCCCAAGGAGCAGCTTTTCCCACAGGACCCCACAAGCCAAGATTTCTTCCCAAAACTCTTGTGGCTGAATGCAGGGGCATCAAGAAACATGGAAAGGAACGGCAAAGGTGGACAATGTCCTGCTGGCATGTCCCACCCCGGGGACAGCTGAGTGGCACTGGATGCTGCTTCAGGGTGGCCTCGCAGGGGAGGACCCCCGGACCCATAGCATGCCTGGAACTTTACACCCGTCCCGTTCCCCAGCAGCACCTTGCCTCCTCCCTATAACCAGCACAGATTTATTACTTCAAATCACGGTTCTGGCAATTCTCCATGAGCTGCCAGCCCGAGGGCCCAGAAGATTTCCTCTGGGCGCGGCGGGAGAAGCCGGTGTTTTCGGCTACTTTTGCCGGTTCCCGTGGCTCGTTCCCCGCCGGCGGCAGGCGCGGACAGTTTCCCACCTGCCCTCCTCACAGGCAGCGGCAGCAGAGCTCGCCTGGTCCCTGCCCGGCCAGGAGGCCGTGCCCGGGCGGAGGGCAGGGTCTG
>NW_009942675.1:933-2501 GCF_000696875.1 Nestor notabilis | reverse complement strand
AGGGGGGGAAAGGGCCGGGGGAGCTCCCCGGGGGCTGCGGCTGATGCTCTCCTCTCCCCGGGCTTCGGTGGGCTGCATCCCGCTGGTACATGTGCTTCTGCGTCTCGGCTCCATCCTCTAACTGTGTGCCCAGAGCTATTGCCAGACCCTCGGGGCTGCTCCCCCTTTGCCTGCCTGCAGTAACAGGGGAGGGTGAATAACAGCGTGTGGCTTTTGGGACTGCTCTAACTCCCTGGCACAGGACCACTGGTGAGAGCAGGGCTGTGAAGAGGCTTATGGAAAACACCCAGGAGGGGTTTGGGCAGGCGGGAGGCACATTCCCATAGGCACATTCCCATAGGCAGAGAACAGGGGTGCCGTCCTTCCTGTATCCCCTCCCTGCCTCACTGCCCTTCTCCTGGAGGACTGGCTTTTTCCCTTCTCCCTGTCCCCCACATGCACACAGGGAAAGGAGAGATACAAGGGATCTGAGGACGTACCTTCCATGGGCCCATGGGGACAGGCAGAGGGTTTGTCTGAGCCATCTTTGCTGCTGGAACAGTGTCTGAAAAGGAAGGAAGAGCAGTTGGCGCTGCAGCGTGTCCCTGTGCATGCCCCACTTGTCCTGGGTACAGCTTTGTGCCCACAGTGCCTGTTTGAAGGCAGCTGCCCTATTACTGAGGCCTGTCACAGCGAGACCATCTTATTTGGCCACACGATGCGCTTGGGGACATGGCACAGGGCTCTGGGATACATCCAAAGCATGGTCCTCCCTTCTCACTGCTGCAGTGCCCCTTCCCTCCTCCCGGCTATGGTACGCAGCCTGTGCGCAGCTCCTCTTTCTCCTTCCCATAACTAGGAATAACCCTAGTAGCTGGAGCAGGGATCTGTGGTGAGGGGCATGGGCTGCCTTGTGCCTGGTGGTGTCCAACAGACCCTCCTACTCCCCAGTCCCTGCCCCAGCATCCTGGCTATTCCTCCCTTGGGAGGCACAGTGCGCTCCCATGGATGGCCCTAGCCAGTGGTGGGAGATGCCAACCACTGTGCCATCGGCCGGGTGGGTGCCAGGAGTGGGATGCCCCATGGTAGAGGGGCTCTCACCCCCTCGGATGGCAGTGGGGATGTGTGAGCCTGTCTTTTGCTGCGGGAAAGGGCAATGGTCCCTCTGGGTGTCTTTGGGCACCAGGCAGGAGGAAGGTGTCTGCCTGGCCGGGGCAAGGTGGGAGAGGTGCGGATCGGTCCCAGGACTCACCTAGCTCAGGCGGTTACTGCTGCTTCCCCCATGTAATGTTTGCCTACTTCAGCGGCTCAGCTTTTATAGGGTGCTGCTGGCCGGGATCCGGTGCCAGCGTTTGCAGAGCCGTCAGCACAATGCTTGCTCTGGCATTGTCCCGCTGATCCCCAGAGATTTCAGCTGCTCATCCCCATGGGCTGAGCCACATTCTTGGGGAAAAAGAAAAAATAAAACAAATTGATAATAATAATAAAACCCCTCTAATCAGGGCGGCTGTTTGCACAGATAATCTTGGCACCAATGACTCAACACTCTGACTGCTCTGGCATTTTCCAAGGGCAATGCACTGCGGTGT
>NW_009942675.1:0-210 GCF_000696875.1 Nestor notabilis | reverse complement strand
CGCCGCTGTGGGCGTGGGAAACGTCAGGCCGGTGGTAACCATGGCAGCGAGGTACCGCTGGGCCACAGGCCTCATGGTAACCATGACAACCAGGTCCTGGCTGTCCAAGACCCTCCTTCTCCCTTTGCTGTGTTGGGGCTCCCCCAGGCAAAGGCGGGGTAAGCCCTGGGGTGCCATGATGGGCACAGACCCTGGGGTGCCATGGTGGGC
>NW_009942674.1:0-19769 GCF_000696875.1 Nestor notabilis | reverse complement strand
AAACACAAACCCCCAAGAACAACAAAAACACACCAACTTGAAAATAGATTAAATTTAAGTGTTCAGGTCAGACAGACACAAAACATACTACTGTTTTACAGAAAAGACTGGAGTGCACAGTCCTTAATTTACATTAAGACAATAGAGACCCCAAAACTATAAGAAACATTCACTGCCTCAGCTTTAAGTTAGCCAAAGGCAACATCACCTGCACCTGGTGCAGCAGGTATTACTGTATCCTTAGATCAGGCCCAATGCAAAGGAAGCAGAGCCGCACGAAATCTCATCATACCATTTCCTCATGTGTTTAGGACACGGGGAGTAAGATACCACACTTGCACTGAGCAAACCTTACATTAACTGAGAAATCTGATGAGAAACAAAACAAAGATGATATGTTTGCAGGTGACTTTTCCTCAGATGTTGATTGTTAATTAAGTTTATGGGACCTCCATCAATTGCGAACTAAAAAGTCTTCCACCTCTACTACTCCTTTTATTTTCCTTTACAATTCCTCATTTTCACTTGTCAACATGTGATGGACTTACTTGTTATGTCCTCTCTAGCAAAGCTTCCCTTTCATTTGCAAAGTGAAAATTTCCTACATTATTTAACAGTATTTTGAAACATTATTTTTCTATTAATGGAAGTCATTAGTTGTATCTTTCTATAACTTTCCTTTCCCTTCCCCCCTGCCCAAACCATTACCAATTACTCTATAAAAAAGGCAAAGATTTGGATACAGTTACACATACATACATATATAAATGTATATGCACATCCAGATGCTGAAGAAAGCTTTTTTTAAAAAGTACCCGAGCAGAACAATAAACGGGAAATGTGCAGCTCTGCTTCTTTATGTCCCTGCTGTTATCCTGGAACAGGTGAGAAGCTAGAAATACTTTTTTTTTGCCTCACCTGTTAAAAGCCAGTTTATATACAGTTGGTGGAGTAGGTCAGTTCCCCCTGCCACCACTTCCAATAACCCAAAAAGATTTGTTTCTTATTCAACTGCATCCATTGTGATACAGATTGGAAGAAAAGGTTCTATGAGTCACAAAGGAAATCACAAATATGAAAACATGGATTGGAAGAGAAAGGCGTCTTCCCATTAACTATTAATAAAAGTCTCCACGTTACTATTTATGTGAATAAGCAAAGCATAAGAAAAGCATTTCATTTAAAGGTACTCTGAGGAAGAGGGCAGATAAAACTCTATTCTGTAACCCTTCTCTACCTCCCCTCCACGAACTACTGAAAAATGACTTGCAAAATGAAATGTATTCTTTTACTGCTTTGCGTATTTAGAGCCATCCGAAAGCACAATAAAAATATACTTCATGGTAAGACCTACACACAAGATGTTAAAAAGTACACTAACTTTTACTAAATGTTACAATCAATGATGTAACTTATGTAAGTAGGGTTGCTTTGTCATATATTGATAGTTACCTCACTTTCACATCCACATTAACTTGATTTTAAATGCAATTAATACATATAGTCAAGGAAGACTAATGGACTACATTCTGCACTTAACCTGGTGGACATTTTCAAATGGCACAAGTGACCAGTGCAAACCTATTTTGCATTGTAAACGACTAAATAAATCTTAATGGATTAAGAATGATCAGCTATCAACACACAAGGGAAATTAAGTGCTGAAATGCCTACATTGATTATTTTAAATTATTAGCCTTACTCTGTTCTTGAATTTGTATGCTTTTAGTGAGCTTTAACACATTTACAAGACTTATTGACTATAATTACAAGAGAATTCAAGTAATGGACACATCAATTATAAGCAACATGTCTTGACCAGACAGTTGCATAAAGAATTCTAAAGAGAGCTCCATTAGCATCCTCCCCCTTAGTTTTATTCAGTTTTATCTGCCGTAAGAGGGCATATTAAGGGCTTATACAGCTGTTCTGACCATGTGAACACTAGCGTCCCTCTAAAGACTTAACACTGCATTCGAAGTTGGGATATTTGCTGAAGCAATACAGATAACTACGTTATTGACAGGGCAGAAGTACTGCTGGAAGTATTAAGTATGTGAGTTATTGGTATACATGAATACTGCAGTTATAGCAAAATACTTTGAAAGGTTTGAAATACAATGTCTGCGTTCCCCAAGATTAATTTTAAAATTTGTTGTCCAGTCACGCCCTTGCCTTTTCATAAAAAACCTTTACAAAACTATTTTAGGATTATGCCAGGAATTACTATTCTTTTATGTTTCTTTTTTCTTCCCTTTTTGTTCTCTTCCTTGTAACCATGCACTAAGTTTCAAATACTGCATGAATTTAAACTATAGCTTCCATAATAAGCCATTATTTAAAAGTACAGTAAAATAAACCTTACAGTTTTAATGAAAATATGTTCATTGAAATGTGAATTTATTATTCAAATCCACTCATAAATTCAACCATGGAGACACCACTTGTCTAAGCAGAGCTCAGTGATTTAGAAAAGCTGTCTATTTAAAATAAAGAATGTATGGCAGGTTTATAGAAACATTGCAGTGAATTTTTACATAAATTTAGAACTGCAGCTTATGCATTTTTCTACAAAAATGTTTTTAAATTTTCCACTTAAAATTAAACATAAAAATTAATTGAAAGTGTGATCAGCACAGAAACTAAATCAGATGCTACATCCCTGGGCACCACATCAGCATTACACACTACCTTCCAAAAAGGCTGACCAATTCAAATACCCATAACTTCTATAAAAAAACCCTCTTGCTGCTTCTTACTGGTATTTACTTAGTAATGATGTAATATCAGATGTCTATCCTGAAGCATTATGTAATGCTGAAAGTATCACTGAATTGAAATGAAATAAACAATTTGGATATTAAACAACTGCAAGGAAAAGGAAGTTAGAAAGAACACCTAATTGTTCTCTCAAACCACCACTGCTTCATTGTATACATTTAAGAACCAGTTAATGGTTACGGTTTAGATTAAAGGAAACCAAATCTCTCTATATGAAATAAAAAGCAGACGGGTGACTGCACTTACAATAGTCTTATATTTTCTGACCTTTGTTCACTGTACTTTCATATCCCTTTAGGTAATTTTGAATTTCACTGGGGGTCATCAAGTGGTATGCATGCCAGTTCACAAGAAATGTTACAGAGATTAACAAACAGAAAAGACCAATGGTATAATTCACTCTGCTTGAAAGGGACCACTTGCAAAGAGAGCATTTCCATACCTGTATGGGTACGGATGTGAGCTAGGAAGGCCATGGAATTGCTACTTCTACACATCTTCCCACAATACTTGCAGATATTGCCTTGGTTCTCTTCCCTCTCCCTGTTTATTTGCTCAGTGTCTTCCACAATGTACTTATTCACTTCCCGCAACAATTCTTCATGTTGCTCTTTGATGTGGAGAAACAAGCTCTGCTCCGAATCGAAGGGCTCCGTGCACTTCACACACTTAAAGGTAGCACCTCCTTCAGGCAGCTCCTCCACACTTGCCTGCTCATTTCGCATGTGCCCGGCACTGGCCAAGTGCTGGTGAAGGTTGCTCTCTGTATAAAATGATTTTCCACAGAGTAAACAATGAAAATGTTTTTCTTTTGAAGGATGTTTCATGGCTATGTGAACATTTAGTCCGCTCAAACCATCTGCTAGAAAACCACAGTCATCACAGCGAATACGTGTCAATTCCCCCAGGGAAATTCCTTCTGACTTCTTTTTCCCACCACTTGGTGAAGGGTCTGCTTTCACTGTGAGCTCTCTAGCCTTCACTCCACTTGACATCTGTCCTTCAGCAGAATGGTCAGTGACCTCTCCATCTTGATGGCTTTTTAACCTCACTATAGAAGAATCAAACTTGCCAAAATTTTGCATTGCCTTTCCTTTATCATCAGCACTGATAACTGTTCCTAAAGCCTCATTACTACTTTCTTGCATGCCCTCAGCTGTTGAGCCATCTGCCTCCCAAGCATTGTTATTTATAGTTACTTCTGCCTCATGTTGTGCTTCCATAAGGGCTTCTTCCTCTTCCCCAGTAGGATCCTCTTTGAAACTTCTGTCACCCTCTAAACTACGTATATTTTGTACCATTTCTCCAATGTTTCCAGCAAAATTTGATTGCTCTACTGCACTACTTGTTTCTGGAAGAGTTAGCATAAGTGGGCTATTTTTTTTCAGTGGTATTTCTTTGAGAATGTCTGTGTTTCTACATTCTACTTCAGGGTTTTCTCTATTTGCTTCCAAGCTCTCCTCGCCTTTTCCTGAATTCAAGTTTGTGCTGCTTGATCTATTTTGATTTTCTGCAGTGCAATCATCATCTGAGTTGAGCGGCTCCTGACCATGCCTACTTTGCTGCAACTCAAAAGTACCTGTTTCTTTAACTGATACTTCCTTGTCAAGTTTAACAACTTTATCTTTCTGAGGAGTTTGCTGGAATCCTTCACAAAGATGGTTTTCTCCTCCATTTTTAGACATCTCTTCAAGTTCACCTTCTACTGTATTTTCAGAACTGCCACCTTGAGGCTTTTTTTATTCCTGAAGATGCATTTTCATCTAAGACGGTACACTCAGTTAAGCTTTTACTTATATGATCACCTTCTGCTGCATCACTGACACATTTTGTTTCCCCTAAACCAGTTTTTGATTCTCCTGCACTGTGATGGTGCTCCTCTTGAGACAAAGCAGTGCCTTCTTTAGTGATATTTGCTGTGTTTGCTTCCTCCCCAGAAGAATAAACATAAGATTCTCTTCTAATTTTATGTTTCTCTGTTGCTGCATGCCTAATCATCTCTCTGCGAGTAACAGCATAGTAGTCACAAGCCATGCAGTAGTATTCAAATTGTTTTGTATGTTTTCGCTTCACATGCAACTCTAAAGAAGAAGAAGAATGAGCAACAAAGCAGCAGTGGACACACTTATTGTCACCTGCACCCAATGCTCTTCTCTGGAGGCATGGGTCACCATCTTGTGTAACCCTCGCTGGTTCCAGAAACACATGTTGGTTTATGTTTAATGGATTGCTAGTATGCTCCAAATCTGGCAGCCTACTGGCATTTATAACTTTTAGCTCAGCATCTCCTTGTTCAACTTCCTGATTGTCTAAGACAGAATTTTCCAAATCTGATGGCTGGCTACCATCCTCAACATGTTCATACAAGGCAGTCATGGGGCTGTTAATCTTCTTACTCGTGGATTCAAAATTACCTCCTTCAGGGCTAACAATGATGTCTGAGTTCTGTTTTCCAGGTCCTTCTATTTCAACACGACTTTTGTGTTTTTTGGTTGCACAATGGCGTTCCATGTCTCCTTTGGTTACAGTGTAATAATTGCAAACCTTACACAAATAGCTGTACTGATGACTGTGCTTTCGTCTGATGTGAACAGTCAAATTTGTAACACTGGAGGCCAAAAGACCACAATGGCTACATGTCCTAGAAATAGTGCCTTTGGGTTTCCCTCTTTTGGGTGCATTAGCTAAAACCAATTCATTTTCAGCAATCCTTTGATCAAGTGGAATGAATTCCTTGCTTCTTGGTATGTTTTCCACAGAAGAGGATGAAACATGTATAATTTCTTTATCTAACTCTGTATTCTCACTCCCAGAAATGGAAGGATCCACTACTGTTTTAATACCACCAATGCCAACACAAACCTTTTCAATACATTCTTCAAAACGTAGTCCAATGTTGTTTTTCCTGGCATTTTCAAGGTGCTTGCTTCTTTTGATATGCTTCTCCATTCCTTCCCTACTCAGTGAGTAGAGATTACATGCTTTGCAAAGGAAGTGATACTCCTGTGCATGTCGGAGTTTTATGTGCCTTGTAAGAACCGTGGAAGATCTTGTCTTATAAAAACACTTTTTGCATTGAAATTGGGTTTTATTCAGAACAGAATGCTTTAGTTCATTTTTATGGTTTATGAAGGAAGAGTCCGGAGGTTTTGCTTTCATTGATATTTCCATTTCCTTTGCAAGATTTTGGCTATTGTTTGATACCGAGTCTGCATAAGTTGCCACTTGCAAGGTCTGATCACTGTTACCCAATGGAGTGGCTTGCTGAAAGACTGAACCATCATGTTTCTCATTTTTCTGATGACTTATCAGCTCTTCTTCCATTTGAAAAAAAAGAATGCAAGTTGGGCAACTATGGGACATATTATGCACTTCACTCATGTGGCTTTGAAGGCTGATCACGTTCAAGCTGGTAAATGAGCAGAGTTGACAATTAAAGCTACAACCACCCATCTGGTGTTTATTGTCCTGACAGTGTTGTTTCATGTCTTCCCTGACTCCAGAGGAATAACTACACATCTGACAATGAAACTGGATCCTTTTTGTATGAAGCTTTTCAACATGAATTTCTAAACTTTCTCTGTTCTGAAAAACATGACCACAATCAGTGCAAGTATGAAGGACACTATGATCAGCAGTAAGGTTAACATCACAATCTTTAGTACCTGTAGTGCTGGAAGAAAGGGTATTTGTCTTATCTTCAGTAAGATCTTGAATTTCTGAAGTATTATTACCTTTACCTCTAACATCTGTTTCTAACTCTGTTTGTGACATAGGGCTTGAATCACCAGATTTAAACTCTGTGCTGGGGATATGCTTCATGTGTAGTCTCTGAGTTTCATACTTCCCTCTCTTACAATTTCCCAACAAGCTGTACCTTCTTTTAACTTGCCTTTTGAATTTAACAGACCTACTCTGTCCAAATGAAGACTTTAACAAGACAATGTTTCTTTTACATTCCGGTCTATCAAATCTCCTTGTCAAGTTTAAACTGCTAACTAGCTTTTTGGTAGTTGGAGGCAGTTCTGTTTTCTGCAAGATACTTTCTGAGGGTTCTGGTATTTCTGTTTTTTCAGTACAGACTTCATAATTTCCTTCTACAGCAGAAGAAAGCAATGTTTCTTCTGTCATAGTATCTGCTTTTTCAGTGGGAACATTTAAAGATGGTGTCATTTCTACCAGTTCAGTGCCATCATTTTGTTTAGACAAGCTTACTTTTGAGCCTTCCAGTGCACTGCAAACACTTAATTCTTTTGCATCAGCAGCTCTTGCCCTTAATTTACTGGTCCCAGGTTTTGCTCTGATATTCCTCTCTTTGGTTGCAGTAGATCGTTGTTTTTTAAAGGCTCTTTTTGTCAATATCTGTACAAATCCTCCCCGTGAAGCAAGATTTTGACGCCGAAGGTGAGTCTTGCCAAGGAAATGAGAATTTAGGAGATTCTCCTCAGCACTCTGAAAACCACAAAGTTCACAACAAAACATCTTGGATTTCTCATGATCTTGCTTGACGTGCATATGTAATGTTGAACTACATTCAGCTTTGCAACTACAGTGAGCGTATGTTTGCTCTTTGGATAGTTTAGAGGAAATTTCTTGTTTATTGTCTTCCATATCAGAGCAGGAAGGTAAACACTGATCACTCATTCTGTCTATGTTTCCAACTGTATAGCCAACACTGACTTCTTCTGAAGAACATAACTTATCATGAACAGCAGCTGGCACCTCTTGCGAATGTTTATTTTCCTTGTGACTTTTCAATATGGCACCATCAGCACATTTGAAATCACAAAGTAGGCACGGGAAATTTGAATGAAGTATTTCATCACCAAGACAACTGGTGACTCCTTCCGTCTTTACAGCTCCAGCTACCATACTACCCACTTCTCCAGCTACAACTTTGTGCAATTTTCTTTCACTATCTTTCATGTCTTCTGAAGAACTCTGCTTTCTTTTTCGGGAGGCATTTTCATGTTTCTCTGCTTCAACAGCATCTGGGTTTGGTGATCCTGACAGTGCCCTTTTGTTTGTGCCATTCTCTTTTCTTTTCTTGTCAAGGTCCCTGAACACTTCATCTGATATAAGCTTTGTTTTCTGCTGAGACGAAGAGTCACATCCAGCATTTTCTCCTGATGTATTTCTCTGGGATTCTTCTGTCAAATCAGTTTGTAAACTCTCATCAACAACATCTCTCTTCTTATTTTCCTCCCCATCCATTCTTAACATTGATATTATAAATTGCAGATCATTTGGCTTAGTACCTATAAAACAAAAGAGTTGTTATTAGTATTTCATGCACAACCAAAAGGTAAAGACTCAAGTGAAAAAAAGCAATATAACAAATGGCAGACAGATACAATGAAAGATACAAAGCTACATTTTCATCATGGTGTCTAAACTTACGACATCTAAAAATCAAACCAACTTCTAGGCACTTGGCTACAAGGCTCTTACTGTGATGAGCATCGTATGAGTGAGCACTAGCTTCAAGAGTTTTTTTGTAATCAAGTAATCTGCTACATCCTTAAACCTGGGCAGACAAGCCTAACCTTTGTTTGTGGAAGCATATTTAGACCATGAAACACTAACAGCTCTCAGGGAACTGGTCATGGAATGTCCAACTCTTTCTGGAATAAAAATCCAGTTTCCCAAGTTTAAAAGCTCCAAGGAAGAAATGACCATGGCTAAAACAACAAGCAAAACAAAGCCAACATAAATTCCAGACATTTTAAGTATGAAGCTTTCTTTCCTTTCTCTGCTTAGACTACCTGCTAAGCAGTGAAAACACAAATAAAGTCATGTTCTAAAAGAATATGCTCTAAGTTTAGTTCCCATCATTCCTAAAATATCCTCTTAAAAAATTCATTTCCCAGTTGGGAGTGGGAGATGAAGAGGTGGGAGAGAAGTCATGAAACAGCAGGGCAGAGAAGGACTGCACCTTTGAGTACAAACCCTAACCATCCAAATCCAGTTACTCAAAGCTTTTGCTCAACTGCCCAGCATGACCTTCCTGCTCCCAAAAAGATGTCACCACTAGAAAACTGATGCTACCACACAGATTATAAGAGGGATGGGGACCAAATCTGGACATTTATTACCTTTTCATTTTGATATGAAGTGATTGAGAATTGGAAATGCATTTCATTTTAACAGATGATTAAATACTAAATGTTTATCTACATGCTTTGCATTACGATTTAAACCTCAATTTGCTGGAGATCCAAGTATCCAGTTTTTTGTTTAGTTACCTAATGAGGCCATGACCACAATTGTAAGTACTTTCTGACAAGATTGAGTAATTGCAACGTTGATACAGATAATACAGGGTACCAAAAAACTATTCAAGTACATGATAAAGAAATACACTTATTTTTGAGGACAAAGTAATAAAGTATTAAACTGGGAAAATATACTCAAATTAGTTGAACTAATTAACTATGGAAGTAAAAAAAAGGCTTTTCTGCTTAACAATAATTTATGGAAGGCCTATAAGGAATTGCACGCACAGTTGTTGCATACATTGAACAGGTTTTCAATTGTAGGTCTCTCCAAAGTACTGACCAAACTTACACCAAGCTAGCTATACCTAAATAACAAGAGAATAACCACCTCTAGATCACAAAAGCCCTCCAGAAGATACAGATATTGCTTTTCTACCTGTGGGGGTTTTTTTGATTCTTATATATTATTATTTAAATTTGTTCACTAAACCATGATAGAAACTATCACAATTAGATGTAAAACAATCAGGTCTATATTTTCAGATGGTTTAAGTCAGCATATTGTCAGTGTATTCAAAAACACTAACAGCAATTAATAGCAGAGGAGGATGAAGCCTTTGAAGTGCAAGCTTACCCTGAAAAGGCTTATGAGTACTGTTTGGGATACAGAAAAAAAGATCAGATGAAAATTATACTGTTTAACTGCAGTAAAGTTTTATTTATATAACTTGGGAAGTATCAAGCAATTACTTCAGTGATGGATGTCACAAATCCATCCTTAAGTGTTTGCATGTAGCAGCTGTGGGTCCTTTGCCTTGCTGGACCTCCACAGCAGGTTCCCAGCCCACCACTGAGACCTGACCACTCTTCCTTTGCATGGCCAGGTCAAGAACAGCAGTTCTTCCTCTGCTGTACAAGACAATTTGCAATCTCAAACCAATTCTCCATCTTCTTTAAAGGATACTCTCCTCTCAGACCATGTGATTTATCAGAGAACCTGACCAGCAGTGAACCAATACCTCCATTAGAAATTTTCACTATCAAAGGTTGTATCAGGATAATTAGGGATTTCTCCATCAGCAAAAATTCATACATTCAAGACATATTAATAATTAGAGGAGTGGTAGCTCCACAGCATACCTCCTTCTGACATGCTTCATGCCCATTTAAAGCCATCCTGTAATTTGACTGAAACCTTCAAGAACTATCACATCAATCAACCTCTGACAGAAACTGCAAGCCAAACACACAGTAGTCACTGGAGGTGGATGCTTCCAGGCTGTCACATGCAGATATCAGCAGTCTGAGAACACGCCTTTTCTGCCACACCAGCACAGATTCAGCTCATCTCCACTAGCCACCTGCACACCTCAAAAGAGATGGCTGATTATTTGCATACGGTATCTGCAGGCTTAGCCTTACTTCTCTACAACTGTTCACTAACTCTCCAACAGAAGTCCATCCTGCTCTGTGCTCTACCAAAAATCTCAGATCACAATCCCAGTTCTGACACCCAACCTTGTCTTTAGCTCATGTCTATTGCACCAATCAGGACTTTTGCAAGTGCTTAGTGAAAGAAAAAAATGTATCTATTTTTATCTTTGTAAACTCTTTGTAGTCACAACTACAAACTAGTTCTGAAAACTACAAAACAAATCTCATGAGTACTGCCAGTAATTTCAGTATGAAATTAAAATAGTCACATATCTTATACAAATATGCAAAGGGGCCTTATGCTGCAGCCTTCTTGCCTAATTCCTCCAGTTCTCCAAATCAACAGTAAATGGAGACGCTTATCTCCACCTTCATTTCATGACAAACATAGCACGCAAATCCGGGATGCACTCTGCTTCATTTACAGATAGCACTCCTAATGAAGTCAACACATCTATCACCACAACCAATAACAAGTATTACCAAGGCAATAGCTATTCGGCTGCACAGCACAAGTTAGGTCTAGCAACAATTAATGATACGTCTTTGCCAGATTCATCTCTATCTCACATCTGAGTTTTCATGAAAACAATCTCCCCCTGTATGCTTCCCAGAGTTAAGTTTGCCTTTGGCCCACCTCCATATAAACTGTGTCAAAATGTCACTACATGGGAGCTTGCACCTGCATGATACCATAACCCAGAAAGAATTCTCTGTGAAAGAAAACAACTATGAGGCAGTTGCTGTTGTCTCTCTAAATTCACCCAGCATTAATTAACCTAAGGAATTAAATTGCCCTCAGTTTCTTTAAGTTCTCTCTTAAAGTTGCGTTTAGGACAAGAGCACATCTCCTGAGGTAGATACTAATGGCTACTATCACCACTTTTCGCTGGGACCACAGTCAGTGATTTGCTGAGCTGTTGGCCAGTTCTCCACATCTTAGACAAGATCTAGACCACAACACTGAACCATGTCTCTGTTTCTCCCCACTGTGATCTTTGTTTAGATAACACAGCTGTGTCTCAGTAACATATGTCTCAGCTTCCTTTTCGTGCGAGTAGTGCCTCACACCCAGAGAGAGCTCTGCGCAGACCTTAGCTTCCTGCATGGATTTACTGCACAAGTGACTATCACTACTTGAAGAATGCATTCAGCGCACCAAAAGCCTCCTCTAGGCAAAAGAAGCCTATAATGCTTCCTCTGTTGTAAGCTTCTCTCCTGAAAGCCCCTTCTCAGATTTGCCACAGGACAGGAGGACAAAGGCAAAGCAACAAACTGGTCACAAATGTGAGCAGTCCTAATCCTCAGCCTACATAAACCAATTCACCTCTGCTCACATCAAAGCCACTACAATAAGGGCTAGCCTACAGTTGGTATTAATACAGGAACCAGTGCATCAGAGAAGGCATCAGCTGTACACCAAGTGTGTGCAGTACCAGCGACCACGTAAGGCTAAATAGGTTTCTTTTTGCAAAGTTAATCTTAGATCAAACCTTAGTCTGGCATAGGGATCATCACCCAGAGCAAAGAATCAACATCTGGAATTTGATCAAATGAATTGGTAACTAAAAACGCATTCTAGATTTAACAAGTAACCCTCTGTAGCCATGGCAGCTTAAGCATATGCTTAAGTCTACCTCCTACTTATTACTGTGACTGAGTAAGCCTTTTGATATCAACGTAATGCTGTCAAACCCATAGAGCAGCAGAAGTGGGGAAGAACAGCTCTTGAACTACCTTATTCACGGACCAACAAGACTAAAATCAATGCAAGATGGAAGTTGTCGCGATCTTACTTCTGCCTTTACTTCTTAAAGATTCTGATAACGTTTTTACAAGTAACAAATATCTGAAGTGCAATGACACATAACCACATAATGTACTGCATAAATAAACCATAAAGGATTTATATAGGCACCAGTGGTATCACCAGGTACAACACAGCAGAATACCAGAGCACAGGATCAAGCCCAGCTAAGCTGACAGCATCAAATCTTCAGTATTTCCATAGTTTAAAACCTGGTTCTGTCAAACAGCACTCTCTTAACATCATAGTTGATGTTCAGAATGAAGCTGTTCTAACTCAAAAGTGGGTTGACTTTTTGTGGCATAAATCTTTTGTTAATGTTCATATAAATCAACTATAGCTGAACAGATTCTTAAAGGATATGACCAAAAATTAATTTGCCACATTAGCTTCAGGTTAACAAATTCTTCTGCTTGGAGACAGTCATACATTACCTAATGCATTTTAAGGTTCTTTCTAGCACACTGCTGTTCCCAAGTTTTGGAAAGAAACTTCTTGTGGCTTCAATATTTTTGAACAGAAAATGCTAAACTCTGTAATTCTGCTGGAAATAGAAGCTAAGTCTTTAACATAACACTTTTCTTCAATAGTTTTCCAAGTATCCAAAGGAAGTTAAACATGTTTTTAAGATCTTCAAAAGCAAAATGTTTGTTACATATGTTACATCTTCATAGGCCAAATATCCAAATCTTTACAGAATAAATGAGGAGACACACACATTTTTAAATTACAAGTGCTTAATACACAGTACTTTGGCTGTGTCATAGAAACCAATATAGCTAACAGATTCTCCTCTGTCGTGCACTGGGATTTCAAATCGTGGAGGTTTTGTTTCAATGTTTAATCTAATTTAAAAGACATCTCACAGCCACAATTCAGCACAATCTCACTACCTATATAGAAGAAAACAAAGACAAAAATGAAAAAAATACCACTTCCTGAGCTGTCACCACCATTTTTGACCAAATAACACAGATTTTTTTATTCTTCCTACAAAGCTTTTTTTGTATATTGATATGGCATCTGCTACAGTTCTATACAAAAGCAGCAGTCATTTGCAAACAGAAGATGTTTTCTTCTATGGAAATACAGAACATTTTAGTTTGAGTGTTTTCTCTAATTTTTTTCATCTGGTCCAAAAAATAGTATATAATTCCTCTATGCCAAAAGGTAGAGACAGTGCAGTTAAGACTTTCAATGTAAGACTTGCATTGCCCTAGTCTTCAGATGAAATTTACAAAGTAGTAATCTTAAATTAAGATCAAAATTACATGCAGCATGAATGATGAACTAAAGTTCCTTAATCTGATGTTCAATACAATTTTATTGACTTCTCTTTAAGAGAATGGGTAGGGATGTGTAGAGAAGAAGCCAAAGAAAGTATATTTACAAGTACTACATTCCATTTTGGTTTTTATTTTATGCTAATCCTGGCATTAGAATTCCCAAAGCACTTCTCAGTCAGAGCATTATTGTCTTCAAGTATTCAATACCCAGTCTTCAATGTTTATAAAGGATGTGACACATGGAGAACAGAGTTTCTTTTTTTCCAGTAAAAATTCCCTGTTTTCAGACAATTAATTCTTTCAATGAAATCATGGATACAATGAAGCAAAATCATTTTAATGAGCTCCTTAAATAGCCTGCACAAAACTGAATGTGAACAACTCATCTCAACATACAACCTTTGTGTCAAATAAACATCTCATTTTCAAGGGCATAACATCCTTCCTAAATCAAATCATAGGTCTGTCTTCTGGCCTTACAAAGTTACCTCACTTCCTTCAAAGAGACTAATCCAAGAAAATAGACTGCTCAGTAATGGAACACAGAAGACAATATGGTGGTGGTTCAAATTGAACAAAGATCACCTTTATTTTGAGGGGTATTTGATGCTATCCATTACAAACATGTATTTTCCATTGCAGCTCAAGAATGCTGGACCTTCAAGCTTTGCATCATAAGCCTGTTCTTCAAGTAAAGCCACACATTTTCCTAGGGCACCAGAACATCCACAGGAGATTTCCAAACCGGCTACAGCCTTTCAAAGACTAAAGACTTTGAAATTTCCACACTGATATATCTGTTACAGTTAAAGTAAGTAGAGAGAAGCAAAAAGTAAATGCAATTCGAATCTCTTTTCTACCACAAGCTTTAGTACCTTGTTACAGTGGACCACACCAGAATTCATCAGAGGAAGTACAGAGGCACTATCACTGACACCTTATGCAAAATGCTGGAAGCCTTCCTTTTTCCTGCCAGCAAAAGATAAAACTAAGTTGTAATTGCTGTTACTTGCAAACTGGCTCTTGGAAATTTTACCCAAGAAACCAAGTCCTAGTGCTCCTGACTCTGTTCTCCTTTAAAATATAAGGAGTATGAATTTCCTAGACAACATCCTGTTGTTTAATACCAGGAAATATTTATTAAATCTCCATCAACCTTTGCTCAAAATTAAACCTAAAAGATATAAAAAGATGGCTTTGCTGGCTCCTTGTTTTAAACTACTGTATCATATGAAAAGCAACAAGAGGCCTCCATCATCACAGCATAAGATGCACTTGTCTACTAACACAGCTTGGGCAGCCTTGAGGACGTAGCAGCACTACCACAGGTGAAAATGCCAACACAAATGGCCAGGTCTCTGCCAGCTGAGAACCAAGAATCCATTTTCTGAGCAACTTGAACCAAGATGCAGAAGAGAAGTACAAACCAGGAAAAAAAAAGGAAGTTTTTCTTGCTAGGAAGAAGGGGAAAAAAAGGGCTTTTATTATATTTTGAAACATGCTCCTCAGTTTTTACAGAACAACAACAAAAAAAAGATATCGAGTATTTTTCAGATATTTATTACAGAGCTATTCACTGAGTCACAGCTCACTGAATATAGAAAAAGAACCTAACCAATATCATTTTAAATTAAAGGTAGGCTGATCATAGTTTGAATGTATTTTATCCACAGTTATGTAAGTATGCCAAAAATTCAAACTAAATAAAATAAACATTTCATTAAAAACAAACAAAACAACAAGCACATTCAGTGTGAAGCCAGGACAGTAAAACTGTAGTAAAGGTATGAAGGAGGGAAGATTGCAGAAAGTAGAAAGGGAAATTTAGCATGTTCTAAACACTAGTATTTTCTGACTGATCATTTTAATTGCCTTGCCTCTAGCTCTTTAATGACATTCTACTAAGGTAAATCAGGCCTACGTGGTTTAGCTGACTGTTTATTGCCATCTTTCAAATTCTAAGGCAAAGAATGCTTGTAGCAATCTGTATATACACATGTGCTTCTCAGTGTTGTGCATCCTGTCTTCCTCTTGTCAGCTGCTATTGAAGTAGCTCAGCTGAAGAGTTGCATAAGGTTTTGGCTGAACAGGTAACATAAGGATTTAGGTTTATTCCTGTGGTAGGTTAAGAAAGTTTCCAGAGAAGAATACAAAGTGTACATATGCTTCTAACGAAAAGAAATTTATAAAAATAAAAGCATTCTGATGACACCTGGTGGCCACTTCACACAAGGAAGTAGTTGCATTTCATCTGAGAAAAAAAGCAGATCAAACAGAAATGTTACATGTTCTTTTGATAAGCATATCTACAGAAATAACAGCTGATATTATTGATATTATCAATTAGAATATATACTCATTGGAATATACATCTTTACATGTTTGTATATATCAAATTATGGTATTGCTGGTATAGAAACATAAACACACTCAAAAATTCAAGATTTAAAGACAAAGCCTGTTTTTCTGGGCAATGAAATAGAAGTGAACACACTGGAAGTATTTCAGCTTCATCCTACAAGATATATGAAACTGCCTTTCTTTTCAGTTTTGATTTTCCAGCTCGGTTGCTTAAATAAGGCAGAGAGTGACAGGGAAAGCACGGTGGAAGCGGGGGGCTGCTTCATACCAGGGTGCACTCAGAAGGGCTCTGTGCGATAGGTGGTGCCCCAAATCCCTGCCACAATATGTTAGTCCTCCAGCACACTTCAACCTTCACTTCTTTGCATCACTGGGTCTCTAACAAAAAGAAACTAATATCCACCATTAGAAATTAGTATAAAAAGGTGATAGCTGTATGTAGATCTCAGCTACAGAGGGGGTAAGCCCTTAACATGCAGGGGGAAAGCTGCATGTCAAATCACCTTTTTTTTGTTAATGGTTTCTTACAATTCATGCAAGCAATCACAATAGGGCTGCCATGTCCTGCACAACACATAGGTAGATTTTTTTCCCCCACAGATAATCATCACTAAGACTTAATCCATGCACAGTTGTGCAAATCTTGGCTCCCTCTCTAATAACTGATATTTGCTTTGAGGTGAACAAACCCATGCCTCAGCTGAAGTCACCGAACACCTTTTAAAGTTAAGTACTTCTGAACTCTGAACAGTTCAGGGAGTTACCACTGAATTTTATTCTAATTTCTATCACTGTCCATACCAACAGATGGAAATCAATACAAGACTGCAATGGGAAGCGTACAGGTGTGACAATGGCATTGTGAGTCCAAGCACTGGCAATATATGATATCACTGAAACTATCCATGACTTCTTTGGTGGCTGGTATCAGTCAAGAGCTACTCCTTTGGCACAACATGGTGCCTCTTCCCATCCTCAAGCTATGGATGGGAACCTAAGCCATGTAGCTACAAAAGGTGCCTTCACTCCAGCAGAGGACAGAAGAGAGGCAGAAGGCCAAGCAGGCTCACACTTCTTCCCAGCAAAACGCACCCCTGGTCATCAGATGGAGTACAGATGATTGAGGGAGGAGGCATTGCTATGGCAAAGGGCTGTGTACACGCAGGAGAGAAGGACCAGGGGATGCTGCAGCAGCATCCTTTTGGACCGCCACCTGTCAAGTGAAATTACATCTCCCCAGGACAGGTCCTGGCCAGCTGGAATTGAAGGGGGAGAGAAAAGTGGGGAGAAAGGACAACCCCTTGCTGACACCACCTTAATCTACAAAATCCCCATCTCCCTCTTGTCCAAAGCATTCACAATACTGACACTTTGGGAACAAACACCATTAAGGTTTCAAATGCCGCTGCCTATGAATAGTGTTCATTTTTCCCCATGTCTATTTGTTTCAATGCAACAGATTTGCTGCCTATCTAAATCAGTCCCTGAAATTCATCTGTCTTCCAGAACTAGCAATTTGCCTAAGCATGTGCACAGTGTCAGCAGGATTCCTCCTAGGCTTGATGCAAGGCAAACATGTTCAAGTGCGTTCCCAAACAAGGACAATTGTTTGACAATTAAGATTTCCATTTCTCCTGCAGTAACGGTGTATGCAGTGCAACATCAGGAACAGTTGCACAGGGAACCACTTCCCTAATACCCACAAAAATTACACATTCTGTTCATTCTGTTATATCTAAGAGCTGCACCTTTCTTACTAGTTTTCTGTACCTGAGTTATCCAGTGTGCAAAATCATCTCATTATTTTGAAGCACACCGTGTAACAGCTACACAAGACTACAGTGAATTTCCTTCAGTTGTCAGTTTATCACAAACCCAAATCTCTGGTTGGCACCCACACTATGGAACAGCTTGCCTGGGAAATATGAGCAATGGAGACCAAGCTAAGGGGAGTCCCCTCATTCCCCCGAAGCCAGGTGGCCACACAGAGCCACTGCTAAGCTAGCCATCGCCTGCATGATCAGGGTGGCACCGCAGTCCTCCTCCTCTGCAGCCTAGGAAGACATGAGCTGGTCAGCTTGGTGGCCCCAGGAGTTGCATCCTGCTCCTCAAATCCCTCCTGGACAGGGAGTGCAGCATGCGACCAGACCCTTCCCAGTCACAGCTCCTGCCATTGCAGGAGGCCACAGCAGGACCACATGGCACTTCCCTGGCGAGGCAACCTCAGGAGTGGGGTCAGAGCTGCAACTTGTGTGTGTGGCCTCTGTATTTCCTCAATACATCACTCTCCCTTGGGAACACATTAGGAGAGTGCTATTGCTAAAAACACTACTAATTCCCTGAAAAGCACTGAGTTAAAATCAATCCCACAAACTTTCGTGAGATCAATAGATTTTAATGAACACAGAAAACATACTCTGTGGCGATCACGGGCAGGTACCCGGAGACCAGGCTAGAGTAAGAAATTACACCTGCTCCAACACTTTCCTTGGAAAAAAAAAAAATTGACATATTACTAAGTAGGCTATCACCTAGCTCAAACACCCCCAGGGTCTGAGGGGCCACAAGCTCACCCTTATGGGTGACCTGCATGATGATCTATAACTGCAGAAGGCAGCCAGGACGCAAATTCAGATTTTCCCAACACAGACGCAAAGGGTGCCAGAGTAGTCGGTTTTTCTCTCAGGTGGTAAAAAGAATATTCAGTTCTGTGTTTCAGTCATCAATAGTCATTTTCCTGGTATTCATCCTGGGAAAACACTTCTAATAAATGCTACAGGATTTCTCTTCCTAGCTGTAATCATCAGTGGAAAAGAGACAACAGTCTACAATTAAAGCTTACAGTTAACAGGAGCAAAAATGTTTCTGCCTTTTACAGTGAAACCTAATATTAAGTGTGCTGTTCCATCCCGCATTTTCAAGCATTACATCCTATTTTTCTGAAGCACCACCATACAGATTTCCACTTTCCAGTAAATTCCATAAATATTTGATAATCAAATGCAACTTCTGTTTTGTTGGCTCTGCAGCCTTCGTCATTCTAAAGCACCAAATTATTTCGCTTTTTAAGTGAAGCAGGAGAGGAATCCACTTCTAACAGTGGCCCTGTAATTCCAATTTACAATTTAAAGTATCATCTTGTAGCACATGCATCATTTTTCCAGAATCTATTGTCTGATATTATTTCTATAACGGAAGATTTTACTGGTTAAACCCCTGTAACAGCACAAATCACAGCAATATAAATATGCAAAGGTTCTTATTACAACCATTACACTTTTCTCATCACACTCATTCTGTATTACTGTGCTAAGATCTAAGTATTCTTAGATGCATGTACAATGGATAAAAAGAAATAAATACCCCTTTAATGCCTATGAATTCCTCATAAAATCCTCCCCGCACCCACAGTCATAGAATCACTTAGGTTGGAAAACACGTTCAAGACCATCAAGCCCAACGGTTAACCCAGCACTGCCAAGGCCACCACTAAACCATGTCCCTAAGCACCACATCTACACATGTCCTAAATACCTCCAGGGATGGTAACTCCACCACTTCCCTGGGCAGCCTGTTCCAACGCTTTGATCACACTTTCAGTGAAGAGATTTTTCCTAATATCCAATCTAAACCTCCCCTGGTACAACCTGAGGCTGTTCCCTCTTGTTACTTGGGAGAAGAGACCAACACTTACCTCTCTCCATCCAACTTTCAAGCAGTTATAGAGAGCAGTAAGCTCCCCCCTAAGCCTCCTTTTCTCCAGACTAAACAGCCCCAGTTCCCTCAGCCATTGCTCATCAGACTTGTGCTCCAGACCCTTCACCAGCTTTGCTGCCCGTCCCTGGACACACTCCAGCATAGAATCATAGAATCATAGAATAG
>NW_009942673.1:3870-14463 GCF_000696875.1 Nestor notabilis | reverse complement strand
CGTAGAATCGCAGAATTTGGACTGGAAGGGACCCACAAAGGCCGTCCAGACCTGCGATGAGCAGGGACGTCTCCTACTATATGATGGGCTTGGAGATGAAGAAAGAAAAGCGCAGAAGACGACATTAAAAAGACGTTAAGAGTAAATGAGCATCGTCTTACAAAGGGACCAAATCAGTTCTTGTTGCATTATCACCTCTAGCAAGCAAAGATGCTTCCAAAAATAGTTCGCTGGTGCTGGGGGACAATGATGGAGGTCAACCCAATATAGATAAACACCGACTTCTTGTTGCTGTACTCAAAGGAGTCTTGTATTCTTCTGTAATAAAGATTATGTGGCCGCTACTGCGGGTCAGTAATTTATACTGCTGCAAATGTGAAAAGGAGGAAGTTTTTCAAAAGTCACTTACAGTCTGCAGGTTTTGGAGGGGTAAGTTTTGCCATGTGGAATATTTTTATATTTATTATTATGGCATCTCTACAGGTTTCATTGAAGAACATTACAAAAGGCAGGCACAAACACTTGTTACAGAGTTAGATGCACATGTCAGGGGCAGCTGGCCAAAAGGCTGTAGCAATTCACCTCAATTCAACTCAAAAGTTGAGTACTTTGTGTAGGAGTATACGTCATGGTGGGGGTTGAGTGGGTGATACTTGGTTTTGAATTAAAAAGTGATTAATAACTCCAGTCAAGGCATGGTAGATGAAATGCCTTTTGGGAAGTAAAGCAAATTCTATACGCATTTGAGATGACCTTGAGGTAGTCTGTAGAGATGAGAGATTGTCTAGGAAAGGTGGCCTGTTTGTAGTTTCCTTTGTGCAGGGTGCACATCTGGTAAGAGAGAATTAGTCACTCTTAGGGGCTCTAGGAGGAAGATTTTTAGCATATATATATATATAAGATATATATTTGGGTTTACATCTGTTTCAGCAGCAAACTTAAGAAAACTGGATATACTGCATATGAACATCATTAATTCTTACAAAGACATAATACTGCCAGTTTACTGGAGTTTTAATATCTTTTCTTGCTAACACATTGTACTGAAATTTATCTGAGACTCTTTCATGATCGAGTGTTTGTTTTAAATGCCTGTGGTTATGAATGTAAAGCCCAGTAACGTTCAGATGGCTTTGATCCTGCATCACCTTGTCTTTCCCTGAAATCGCCCTGGCATGATTCTGCCCATTTCAGGTGCAGCGTTTGAGCACAGGAAAAAGACTTTCAAATGTGTCTCTCTAAAAAAATAGATTTTTTTTTTTTTTGTCGAGACATTTTTCTCCAAATTTCAAAAAGTTTATTTTTGTGAGTATTTAAGAAAATAAGGAAAAACTGAAAACAGACAAACATCAAGAAAAACAATCTCAGAGGTAACACATGCTTAATGACACTCTCTAAGGTTTCAGATACAATACACAGGGATTCAGGCTCTGGTGATAGGACTTCCCCCAGCCCACCAAAGCTATGTGGGATAAACAGCAAAGTACCTGGACATGTTCAGACCCTCATCTACCAGCAGTAACCAACAATTCTATAAAGTTGCAGTAGCTGTCGAAAAAGGAATCCTTTTCTTGCAAGGAAATAGGAAGCATGATGCTATTTGCCAACAGCAGACAGATCTTTTGAGGTCTTTCAGCAGTTCTGCTCCCCGTCCCCTCACTAGGGATCCTTACTTTCTGCCAAGAAGGGTAAAGACATGTCATTGCCTTGTGTGAAGCAGGCAAAAAATGACTTTTATCAGGCCATTGTCCCAGTTTTAGAACTTGTGCAAAGTGTACAAATTGAGAAAGATGTGAATAGTTCATCCTATGGTTCCCCTAGATGTCCAAAGAAAGGACTGGGCACAGAGGCAGCAGTGGCCAAGGGATCCCTCTCTCAAACACAACAGCAGCACTTTTATGCTTGGTACGGTCCTTTCTCCCCTTGACTATGGAAAACAGAACATAGATTCGTGGATGGGGCTACACAAGCCAGCACAGGGTCACCCTGATTATGTTCTACCCAGCTGCTGTTGCTGAGCCTGCCATGTAGCAGAAGTGCTTCCAGGCCAGGTTTCAGCCGATGCTCAGGGTCTGTTCCCCCCACTGCAGCAGTGCCAGGCTAAGCGTGATTACCTGTTTGATTCTTTGTCTGTGCTCTCAGGCTGGTTTTGTGGCTTCTGCTGAGGCCAGCATACTCCAGCCAGGCTGTTCACTGCCTCCAAGCTATCCCAGTGAAAGCTAGCTTGTGTTTGTCTACATTATAGGGCAGCAGCAAAAGCAAGACTACAGTGTAGACATACCGTGTGTCTCTCAGACCCCAAGTGCAACTTTATTTAGACAGACAAAAAATATAAATAGGTAAATAAAAAACAATTTTTTCTGGGTGGTTTTCTGGAGAGAGCTGCCTCGAGGGTCCGTATTTCTGACATGCACTCAACTAGGATACCTTCATTTTGCCTTTCTCAGGAGCTGCTTCATTGATGAGTGGCTGTTCATCTCCATTCACTGACAGGATCCTCTTCTCTGGCGGCTGCTCCTCCGGCTGGCGGGCAATCAGCAGGCGACAGGTAAGCAGGATCCCAAAGACTAGAGCATGGGCATAACGCTTGAGTGGATCCCCCACTAGCTGGTGGAAAAAGAGCACGGCCAGCACAAGGAGAAGGAGCAGAAAGTTGGCCACGTCTTTGGGGCGACCGGGCACCAGTGTCATGACAATGCCGCACGCCACTTCTAGGGCACCGATGCTCTTGCGGAGGAGGATGGAGCTGACTCCCATCTTCTTCAGCATGGGGAGAGCCCGCACGTAGCTTTTGTATGCTCGTTTCTGAAATGAAGAAGTGATAGCGTAGAACACCACAATGTGAGAAAGTAAAGGCAAAGGCAAATTCCACTGAAATAGATTGGGGTACAGCATGACTTAAAGATCACTTCAAACATCACCCTCTAGCACAATACCCAATCTGTATCCCTAAAGCTTTTGTTGGAGGGATATTAATACCACCAACCTGCAATTCCCCTTTATAAGGTGTTGCCTCCTTGCTGAAAAACAGTACTGCAACCTAGCACCCATCCTTGGAGCTAGGACCAGGCCAGGTGTACAACTGCTAGAATTAGCAATGCAGAACCATAGTGTTAAAAGAAAGTACCTCTCTCCAGGAGTAGGTAGTCCCTAATTAAATAACACACCTAGTCCCTGCAAAGCCAAGGCACATCAAGTAAAAAGGGAAATCTCTTTCTACCTCACAGCAACTTACAATATCCTAGTGTTTAGGGGCAGTACAATCTTAGCATGGGACTATACATCAAAACTGAGATTCTCCAACCCTCTCTTGTGCTTACATACCTTTGTGATCCTTTCTTTCCTCAGATCAAAGCAAGCTGACCTGTGATATCCTTTGCTTCCTGGTTTATGCTGGATTTAGAAGCAGTGTAAGTTGAAACACTAAGCCTCCTTACATAGCTGCCTCCTTTTTCCTAGAGAAAAAACAACCTCTGTCCTTAGACACGTTCAAGTTCTTGCATTTGAACATTAGGTGCTTGTGGGCTTATTGGTTTTGTTTGTTTTCTTTTTCAATCAAGTATTTCCTTTTTTTATGTATTTTAATAAAGCTCCTAGTTATTGAGACACTGAAATTATTTCCACTTACACTGGAGTCTACAGTCCCTGCAGATATTCTTGCCACTGTGTTCTCTGCTTTCTAATCACGGAGAGGGAAAGGGAAGCCGAATCTCAGGTACAGAGCCATTCAGCTCCCACAGGCACTGATCACATTGTAGATCTACTTCGGTGTGATTTTGGAAACCTCCACTACAGGCACACAGAACTTCCCCACATCTCTGTAAATTTGCTGCTTTCTCCTAAGAGGAGCTGGCACTTCAAAAATCCACAGCATTGTCATTTTTGCTACCAAATAACTGAAGATCTCACAACACAGTTACTCCAAGTGTATTTGTTATAAGGATGGATTTTAAACCATCAGTGAATAAAATCCTCAGAGCAGAGTACAGCTGTGAAAGATACAGCTTTTTAGAGAAATGTACTATCAGCATGTCCTAGAGTACTCTGGAATTTCAAGTATTTTAATAGACAAACCAGTGTGTCTGGTTTTTACTAAATGAAAAACTTCGGTTTGGTGTTGCAGGTAGATAACAGAGGTTCTCTTATTTGCCTGGGGCAAGAAGCCATGCTTATTGATGGGCAAGATCAGGTTTTCCTGTCTCCAGTACATGACAGACCACCCTGGTATGCAGCACAGCAAAAGCATGAAAGCCTAATGAGCCATAACATGTTACAATATGGGCTATTAAGAATGACATAAGAACGATGGTGCTGTGTAATATGCGAGTGCCTCTGCATTCTTTCTGGAAATGGAGATCATTCCTAACTGTAGGCCTGACTCTTGGTAAAGCAGAAAGGGTCAGAGAAATGAAATATTTTACAGAGCAAGGATTTTGCAATGCCAGGTCTCACTGCTGTTTCCTGTCACTTACGTGGCAGAAGCTTAATAGCTTTGTTTCCTGGGCACTTCATCTCTGTCTATTGCTCCCGAGTTTCATCTTAGTGATTCCTCCCTGTGAGATCCCTGTGCTGGGCTGCAGATGAGGCACTGCGATTCAGATGTTACTTGAGAGCTAAGGAAAAGCAGCTGGGCAGGTGGAGCAAAGGGAGAGAACAGAATGTGCTGGAAACTTCCAGCACTGTATTTTTAGGGGCACAAAAATTATACCAGTGCTTTTCAGACGCTGCAATAAATGTGACAGGGGCCAGCAGGAGAATAAACAAACAGGGACAAGGCAGCAAGATGTGGCAGCTGCCTGCCTGCAGCTTGCAGCCAGCAAAGCTCTGCAGCAGGGTTGGCCCTGGGCAGGGATGAGCAGCACTAGCTCACCAGCTGGGAAATGCACACAGTGACTTCTCCATCCTTTCCTCACCTCTTTCCTTTAGGCAAAAGGAGGAGAAGCTTATTTCCCAGGCTAATGATAAAGTGACTGTTAATAATTTCTTCGTCTGCCAACTAAGAATCTCAAAGCATTTCACAGTCATGGATTAATCCCTGCTCAGTCTGGTGAGGTAGGGACAGTCAGTGTCATTATCCTTGCTTTAAAGCACGGAATTTTGGGGATGATGATCCTGCTGCCAAAGCAGGTATCTGCTTTTCCTACCCCCAGTCCAGAGGTAGGTGTTCCCCCAGGGATCAGCTATACCTGCCTGCTACATCTGGCACTTCTTCAGACCTTGCTTTTCAGAGACCCTTGGGTCCCCATATTTTGCAGGCTATTGGTGTGCTGTGCTACCCTGGCCTCCTTCACTCCCCTCTTCTCCATGGATACGCTCAGACGGAGCCCAGCGAGGGCTGCCAGGATATCCATGGCAGCGCGTATTACTTGTTTCTCTCTGTGTCCGTCAAACACAGAGACAGATAAGCTTCTTCCCCCTCCCACCCATCGCTCAGGGTCCCAGAGCAGTCGCCCTCCATATATCCCACTCCAAACGCTGCTTCTGCCACAGGGTTGAGGGGAAGACAGCCCTAATGTTTCTCCCTCCATGCTGCCACTGCCGTACTCACCATCTCATTGTAGGCATCTCTGCTGAGCCGGGGGGTCAGTTTGATGGTCCCCATAAAGACGAAGAAGAGCCCCAGGGCCACCGAGAGGGCGACTATGGTGATAGTCCTGGGGGATGCCATGGAGGCGCTGGGAACCAGTCCTAGCGAGGCCTTCTCGCTGTGTCTGCCCGCCCGAGCGGGAGGCTGTCAGCCACCATTGAAGGAGATGAGGAATAAAGCTGCAGAGGCAGCAGGATGACAGTGGGAGGGGATGGATTCAGCCTCCTCCGCTCAGCAACCTCCGGGTCCTAATGCCCCGCAGCCACGCAGGCAAGAGCCAGGCAGCTCTAGCACCTGCCGAGCGACGAGCATTCCCACCGCTCCTACCATTAAGTCATCCTCTGTTTCCTTGCACGTTCCATAAATTACAGACAGAAAGAGGAAACCGAGCCAGTTCCAGGGATGCAGAATGCACAGTGCAGTTGCTCACTAGTGGGAAAACAAGGATGTGTTAGCAGAGGGCATGGGAGCAACCTGCTGTGAAGAGTGGTCGGAGGTCTCTTTTGCATAGGCAGCTTCCAGTTTCAGGTGCTCAGGCACCAATATATTAAGCAATATGGGATTATTTGCTGTGTATTGCCCCTAAATAAGCAAAAAAAGATGTTTTGTCCCTATGGCTGTCCTGAAACCTGATGCCCAAAAGAGTGAGGCCACCGTGCCACCCTTCCCCATTGCAGATAAAAACTGTCCGGTATGTTCAGCTCTCCAGAGAGTAGTGGAAAGGTTTCCTGATACTCTGTTACTTTCCCCCCTCTAATTTGCAACAAATTTCCTTTCAACAAAAGCATATCCAGGCTAGGCAGAAATCCATTCAGGTCTCACAGCGAGAAGCCAAGGTGTAATTACATGAAACAGAACCTCTGGAAAACTTTATCCCTTGCTATTAACTGAAAACAAAAGCCTGTAACAGTGAGCAAAATTCTCATGGGATAATACAAGAGTGACATTTCCTATGCCTGGCAGGAATCTCCCCATCACCTCCCCTTTCTAGTGTAGTCTCAGGTCCTAAACCCATATATTTTAAGCTCCCATGGCTTAAGAACTGGTGGTTGTTGTTATTATTCCCAGCTCAGGGTTGCTTAGGACTGGAGTTAAAGTCTGAAACATAGAGACAGTTCTCCCTGTTTCCTTGGAAATTTATCAGCCTTGATTCAGCCATATCAGGTAAGAACAGGGAGAGGGTTTTCTCCAGGCTGCTTTATCCAGCATCCCACAAAGAGGTTTGCAGGGGAGAGAAGGGTGATGAAATGCTACAGAGAAACTTTTCACCCCAGAAATCTGAGTGTTTCCTTACAGAACAATGTTAGGCAACCCAAAGTAAAAGCAAAAGCAAAAGTATTTAATTTTTTAATACAAGTATCAAGAAAATAAGTTAAAAATCCATAACTACATAGACTCCAGTCTTCAGGACTGCAGGAGGTTGCTTCCCAAGCTCTCAGAGCTGGCATACCTATGTCCTTGTCAGCGGGTAAACAGCAGCACCAGCTCACAATGAACAGTATGAGGAAACATATCAAAAGGTATAGCCAACGTGGGGGCAAATGGGTCTCCTGTCAGTTTCTTCCCTGGGTCAGGTGGGCAGCACAACCTGTGGAAAGCAAAGAGAGCACCCTTTAGACCAGTAGCAGAAGCCTGCCCACCATTATCATGGTGGGATGTATATCGTATGGGACATCGTGTGTACAGTAGCACAGAGGATGTACTAAGGGGGTGTCATGTGTTTGGCTAACATCCCTCAGAGTCTGCAGCTGACACCAGCTGAGGTCTGGAACCATCAATACTGAATCCCAAACCAGCCCTGAAAACCTCATGGACAAGCTGAAGAGTCAGTGGCAGGTTTAAAACTCCCTTTCTCACAAGCCATCCCAGCTGAAATAACACTTAATACCTTAGGAAATAATCCTCAGTTTTGCACTGCCTTCATTGGTTACCTGCAGACAGATTTAACACCTACAAATGGGCCTGCCCCAGATAAAGACTTGGCTATATGATTAACACTAAGCAGGTGACTAAATCCCCTTGGCTGTACTTCATTAGCTATGGGCCAGCCTCCTTGCAGTGAACCCAGGGGACTCTGTATCCCTCACCCAGATGTGCTATTGTGTTAGGGAAGGATACACAATGCCATTATAGCATGTGTGTGTTATTTTCTACTCCTTACTGATGCACTAAAGCATCCTGCTGGAACATAAACCCCAAAGAATACCCACTACCTTAAACCAGCTCAGAGGTAAACCCAAAGTAACACAGAAGCATAAACCACTTCTGACCATGCACTGACCAGTCCTGGATCACATCTGCAGAACGCACCCAGTGACAGTGAAACTCAGTTCCAACAAAAACCTTCCTAAACCAAGCTCAGGTATGTCCTTGTCCGGATATAACAGGGTCTGTCACTAAGTCAGTGGAAGAAAAGGAAGAGAGGAGGGTACTCACTCAGTAAAGTTCCTCATGGCTTCACCCTCTGGCTTGCAGGAGATGTAGAGCAGCCTTCGGATGGACTCGCAGTTTCGGATGGCTTGCACAACCCTGTAATCTGTAAAACAGATACTGTGCTTTCCCAGTGACCCACCACCACTGTGAGCTCTCCAGAAGCAGTGACTGCACAGCAAGCATCACACAACTGCACTGAACTGTCACAAATAGAGGGAAAAAAAATCATACACACATTTTGCCATGTCCTGTCTCAGATGCAAGCTCTTAGGAGACCAGGGATGTGACCCACGCTGCTAACAGCTCAGCCAATGTGGCAGGGCGGAACATGGGAAAAATCCCTCTGCTTCCCAGGGGGATGAAGGATGAGAGAAATACTGTCAATTAAGCAGCATGGATAAGTAGAACCTTTCAAACACACTTGTGAGACTGCACGAGGACTTCCCAGTGCACACTGGAGCAAGTCCAGCAGAGACTACTAAGATGATCAGAGGGCATGGCATGCACAGGAGTGTGTGAGGGCTGGGGTTATTCAGCCTGGGGAACAGAAGGTGAGCAGGGATCCATTTGCTATCTTCAGGGGCTTCATGGGGGATTACAGAGAAGATAGAGCCAGAATCTTCTCAGAAGAAGATGAGAAGAGGATGAGATGCACTGCAGCAAGCGGAAATTTAGGGAACATTAAAGAAAAAAAAAATTCAGGAGAGTATCCACGCTTGGACACATTCAAACTTCAACTGCACCATATAGCCCTGCGCAACGTTACACAACTCTGAAATTGGCCTTGCTTTAGTTGGGAGACTGCACCTTCAGAGGCTCCTTCTCTCCTAAATGATTCTGAGAAGCTATGAAAGACGGGGAAAATATGAGAGCTGTCTGCTTTAAAGAGAAACCATGAGAAAGGCACTGGAAACAGCAGACTATGGGACTTTAGCTGCTGTCAGCAACAAGGTAAGAAACTAGAGTAAGCAGGGGGGTTGGAGCAGTGTAACAGGTCTCACAGAGCTTGTTCAAAAGTCTCTCTTTTCAAGGTGAAAATAAATAGCATATTCTCTTACGGAGCCCAGCCCGGGATGGGTTCACCACAGCAACAACGGGTCGGGCATCCTCCCACGATGACAGGAGTTGTGGTAACATGGCCTCTGCCTTTGCACTGTGAAACTCACAGTTTGAAATTCCTGTGAAGCAGAAAGCGACCACACGAACTGAGCAGAGTCAAGTCTCACCAGACATTAGGTATAACATGAAGTACCGCCCTTTGCTGCGTGTAGGTGACTTGTTAGCACCCCTCTGCTCAGTTCTGCTTCCAGTTTTAGCTTGAAACTCTCTGCAAGCTTGAACTCACCATTGAATGCTGCATTCCACTTGGCATCCTCTATTGCCTTCTCCACCACCTCAATACCAATAATCTTGGACACTTGGCGAGCCAGAGAGAGACCTATTGCGCCTAGAAACAAGGGACACAAAAGCGCTCCATACATCCATGCTGAAGAAACAAGCCTTTAGATAGTAGGGATCGTATTTGGCGTGCAAAGCACCAGCCCTGGGAGCCAGGCTCACACAGCCACTGCTCACCCGTTCCACAGCAGATGTCCAGGAGGACGGTGTCCCCACCAGCCTGGCCCAGCTCCCCGACTGCCCGGTACAGAGCTTCTGCTCCAGCCGTGTTCACTTGGAAAAAGGCATCTGGAGAGATGCGAAACTTGAGGCCAAGCACTTCTTCAAAGATGTGTGGTTCTCCGTGAAGGAGCTGGAAGGGGGCCTGCTCGTGGGAGCAACGTGTCATGGTGCTGGCAGAGCACACAAAAACCAGCTGTTAGAAGGCAGCAGAGAAGCACTTCATTCCCATTCCCAGGGTGCTTTTGTGCAGGGGAGGATGGTTCTCCCTCCACCAACTTTTATTTCAAGTCAGCCTTTCAACAGGATCAAAGAATTCTGATTTTTGGTAAGGGATCTGTAATTTGCACAGCCTGTAATTCATTAGAAGAATCCAAATGACTTTGCAAAAGGCAGCAGTCTTAGGGTCTGTTCCCCACTTTTGCTGCTGATGTGATTTACTGTCTTGGGAAAGTCACTGTAAGTTTTTTCCTTTAGTTTCCCAGGCTCGTAACTCCCATGAGGTAGGGCCATAGAGTGTATTCAAGTATTTCAGGTCTGGAAAAACAAAAGATGTGGCCATCTTAAAACCACATCTACGAAAGCATCCAAACATCTGCCGTTCTCTTCATGCAGCCCCTGGACTGGTAGAATTTGAATTTGATTAGAGATGGAGGAGAAAAAGGAGGTGGTTTTCTTTCCACCCAAGACATATACCTCTCTTGGAAATAAAGTGAAGTCAAGGCACAGATTGCTCCAGGTCCACATGTGAAGAATTCCTTAAGCAATGATTTCTGTGTAGTCAGTGCCTCCTGGGAAAGGACAAGCCGGCTGTTTGGGTAATCTGATTAGACATCTCTCCCCAGCGATGCACCCAGCAAGCTCAGGTCAGCCAGGGGCCATCACCCAGCTCATGTGCCTCTTGCCATGGCCCTGTCCTCCATGTACCCACCTGGCCCAGCTCCTGCGGGTGGAAG
>NW_009942673.1:346-3839 GCF_000696875.1 Nestor notabilis | reverse complement strand
GTGCCCCCCCCCGGGGGGGGCGCCCCCCGCGGCCCCCCCGCCAGTGGCCACCTTTGTGGAAGAGGAGGCAGGGATCCAGCGGGGAGCGACGGATGAAGTCCTCATAGCACTGAGCAGAGGGGAAACAGCACTTGTAGTAGAGCAAAGACAGCTGCCCTGGTCTTAGCAGAACTCTGTGCACCCCAAATGCGTGGCCGTTCCACCAGCATTATCTGTTTTTCACTGTTTGATTTCAGTACACTCAGTGGAATTTTTTTCCAAGTTCTTGGAAAACAAGACATTTAGCAACTTCAGTTTGTAATTGTTATGTATTTTACTAGATTGGCAGGAATTGTCACTTGATTAACTTCATTCTTTGGGGCAGTTTAAAGGCTACAACACTAACATGCAAGGTTTTTCATCCATCAATCACAGTCAGGCCTGAAGCTTTCCAGAACATGAAACTGGACTTGACAACACAGTGTAACTAAAATGACAATGTTCTCCCAAATAAGAGTTACAGCAGCCCTTCTATTCCACAGTCCAAGAACAGACATGATTATTTATTTACCTGGGCTACTTGTTTGTGTTTTAGGGGTATGTTCTCCACATGGTTGGCTTTCACACAGACAATATTTCTTGCTGCAGAGAGACAGATAGGTATTTAGTTGTTTTGTTTCAGGGCACATAAAGCACTGCCTCAGACATCCCAAATGCTCTAACATTGCTCTGCTGCCTATGGACATGCACACACCTCCCATCCTCTCCCTGCTCAGCACAGGCTCCTGGAACATGGCAAAAACATGGGAACAGTGTAACTGAGAATAACAAACCTAAATCCTGGAGGGGCTGCTACCACAGCTGTCATCTTTACTGCTCTATGTAGCACATTAAAAACTGGTGTTTCTTAAGCTAATGAACTGAGGCTTTGCATTGTTGCCTTGGTGTTTCTGTTGGCATCCCCCAGGATTCAGGCTTCTGACTCGAACGGGGCTGTCACAGCAAAGCCTTGCCCCAGCCCACACCAGCAGTTTTCTACCCAGCTCCTAGTCCTGCACTGACCTCTGCCGGTTCCCACATACAGCCCCACAGTTTTGGGGTTCCCATCTGGTCCTCGGTTCACAGAGAAAGTAGACTTGTTTCGGTAGCCATTAATGACAGGCTGGGGGAGGAAAGAAGGAAAAGCCTTGGATTAAAAGAAAAAGTAATGGAGGAAAGCCAAAACCCAGCCTGGGTGTTGTTGGCAACACGGAAAGATAAACATGAATGTGCAAAATGCAGAAACAGAATTTGTGCATGAGACCCCCAGTACTTCTCCTTGGGAAGAAGGAATGGCTCCATGTGACAGAATGGTAACAGCTTTATCAGGGAAGGCTCAGGCGCAAGAAAGGGTTCATAATCACTGGACTTGTTAACTCAGCGGCAGTCACAGGACTGCCACAGACACATTCTCTGCAGCCAAGTAATCCCTACCATGAGTCACTTTGGGATTTGAGTGAGAGACTGTGGCTCAGAGGGGACAGCATTCCCTTGGGACACTCACCGATGGGACTATAGGCTGGAGAGGACAGCAGAGGCCACCAGGTTGCTGCGTGTGTATGCCCAGCTCCTCGAGACGAGATGCCAACGTCTGCAAAATCTTCCTCTGGCTTTTATACTTTACCTGCAGAGAAGTCCTAAGCCAGAAGCACTCTCACAGGACCACACAACAGTGGGCAGCTCATCATCACCCACCTCTGGGAAAGCCAACAGGAGGGAATATTGCAGGTGGGATATAGCCCCAAAAGAGCTCTGCATTTCTCATCACCACAGCTGCTTGGAGCAATGGAGAGAGAGAAAACCTGTGTCTGTGGTCTCAAAGCACTGGGACCACAGACACTGAAGCCCCAGTGACCAGCTAGACAGGATGACTCTGCGAGTGCTCGTCCTCTGTGCTGTTGGTGACCACCCACCCACAGGAAACCTCACAGTTCTATCCTTTACATATTTAATTTAAATCATTTAATTTAATTCATCCCACATTTAAAAAAATTAAAAATTAATTAATTCCACATTTAATTCATGAAGAATTAAAGCAGCAGTAAATGGGGTCTGAACAGTTTACATCACTGTGCAACTAGGATGCTCAGGGCTGTTGCTTAAGGGGGATAAGAGGGACAGCTGGGGCAACACAACAGAGAAAAGTTAATGTAAGCTCATCTTACCTGCAGCTGCTCTTGATAGGGAAGTCTCCACAGTGGAGTCACTGCGTTTGCTAACCTGGAAAGCACAACATCACCGCAGTGCTCAGAGCCACCAGCATCCTGATCCTTGTGGCGTAACATCCCCACCAACTGCTTCATGAGCAGGACCATTCTGGTACAGGCTCTGCACCAAAGCTGGCTGCGAACATTGAAACTCCCTTTTCATGGCACCTTCCTAGTGCAGAATACATGTGGCTGGAAGAGTGACTCAGGAACCACAAGGACCAGCTCTCAAGAGGACAGGCTGAGCCTTTGGCAGATAGACCACCAATGCCTGGGTGTCCTGGGTAACCCAGGTATCTTTCTGATCTCCCTTTAGAGGACATGGCCAGCAATAGTGTTTCCCCTACACAGGGACCCAGAGAGACCCCGCCAGGCCCCCAAGATCTGACACCAGGATGGTAAAGCCAGGAGAATAGCTATGCAAATGTTACTGGGTCAGATGGGGGGAAAAATCAAACCAAAGTGCAGACAGAAAAGGGGAAAATAAATAAATAGATGGATAGATAGACAGATAGATAATATATTGTCACTTCAGATGGGGTCTGTTGCTTTCTCCCACTGCATCAGGCGGCTTTGGCCATCCCTTGCTGCTCTGAGGACAGCCTGAGTCCCATCTCCCTGGAGTTTTCCTGTAAATGAGCAAGATGCTTCTCTCATCACTTAGTGCATCCATCCTGCATCTGCTCACACTTCCAGCCACTACTACATCATTTTTTTTGCTAATGCTGTACTAGATTAAATCCACCAGAGTAAAATGCACAGGTTGTGTGGAGCAGGCAGGGAATTACGTGCTGCCCACTCTCACTGATCTGGGCACTCACATCCTGATAGTTCAGAGATAAGCCTCAGAACCTGGCCCTACTTGTACCTGAGGCAGGGTGAGCATGAACAAAACACAGAAAAGCTGATTTAAAAATAAAACAAAACCAGAACCAAAACCTAACAGATTTGGGGTGAGGTGGATATGACCCAAACTGATCACCTACGGACTCACTGAGCCCATGGAGAACCTCACACCACAGCTGGATAAGCTGCTGTTGTTGCTTACAGGGATTTTTTGGAGTTGCTTCCAAAGCACCCCATGCCAACTACTTTCAGGCACAGAACTACAAATCAAATGTACCATTACTTTTTGCTTGCCAGTAGGACAACTGCTCTGCTCCTGATCCTTTCCTCTTAGACCTTTTTCTGTGTGTTTTCTGCCATTCTTATCCCCAGGCCAAGCTCCAGGGAAGCCAGCCGAACCCTGGCTCTTCCATTCCTACTGG
>NW_009942673.1:0-335 GCF_000696875.1 Nestor notabilis | reverse complement strand
CCCTCAGCCCTCTGCTGGACCCCCTTCGGATGCGTGGTGCTTTGGAAGCACGCATTTTGGAAAAGCCATACCTCTCCTCCCAGGAGGAACCGGGCAGGCTGCGGCTCTTCCCGGCCTTTCCCTTCTCCTTCCGCTGTGCTGCCGCCTTCTCTGCCGGCGAGCTGCGGTCCCAGCCACGCAGGCTGCTCAGGAGAGCGCTCAAAGGGTGCCGGTGCCGCAGCCTCGGCGCACAGGACAGAGCCATGGTGGGGCGGAGAGCGGCTGCGCCGCTGCCAGCAGCACAGCGGCTTCACCCCTGGGAAACGAAGGCGGCGTTTCCTTCCCGGGCCGCGGTG
>NW_009942672.1:0-343 GCF_000696875.1 Nestor notabilis | reverse complement strand
GCCGTGCCCAGCCACGTCCACCACCACGAAGAGCACCTGGGAGACAGATGGGAGACGTGAGGCTGGTGTGACGCACAGCTGTAGGTCCCCACCACGGGACCTGCTCACCTCGCCCCGGAAGGCACCAGCAGCAGCCTGGAAGCCATCCCGCAGTGCCAGCTGCGCCGGTGATGACTTGTTGAGGAAGAGCAGCATGTGGTGCGGGATCTTGGCACTGAAGATCTGGTCGGAGGTCTACAGAGTACGAGGAGAGTGAGGGCAGGGCCATGGCCCCTGCAGGGAGGGGTGCAGGGACGGGCTGTACCTCTCTGGTGAACTCCATCACCAGGTCCAGCCTGTGAGC
>NW_009942671.1:622-1210 GCF_000696875.1 Nestor notabilis | reverse complement strand
GCTGCCTTCTCTCCCTGAGGCTTCCTGCTCTGGTCTGGTGGCCCAAAGGGAAAGGGGGGCCTGTGTGTGTCCCCACACCTCCTCCTGCCTGGGCTGTAGGGGCCTTGGTGAGTGCAGGGGACAAGGAGAGCTGGCGGGTGAGGGACCTGTCCTGTTCCTTCCCGCTGCTGTTGTGTTTACTCCCAGTGGAAGGGACGGGAAGGAAACAGCCTCGGCTGCTCTGGCCCCTTATCTGGGGCCCATGAGGGCCCTCCAAGCTTCATTGTTAGTTCCACATTCTGCGGGCTGTGTTCCCAGGGGGATGTGAGAGGTGGGGACGTGGTGCTGGGGCAGCGTTGCTGGCTCTGGGGACTGCAGGGATCTGGGGGGGTTGCTGGCTCTCCTCTGCCTTCCCACAGAGACCAACCCTGCTGCTCTGCGCTTGCTGCTCACTGCTGAGGCTGCTTGCCAGCAAGTGAAGCCCATTCACGAGAGCAGGGGCTCAGCTAAATCTGTCCTTGAGGCCAGTGTGCTGGCTCCATCCTCATGCATCCCAAAATCTGCCTCTTCTGCATAGAGATGGTCAAGGGCTGGCTGGGGAAGGGGTTG
>NW_009942671.1:0-541 GCF_000696875.1 Nestor notabilis | reverse complement strand
TGTTTAGAGGAGCTCAGTGAAACAGCACTCTGGAGGTGAATCACCACAAGCCGGGGGGCTCTGCCCGGGGTCCTGGGTGTTTGCAGGGTTGGGGGAGGGGGTGTAGGACCACCCCTGAGCTAATGGAGGAGTCTGGGATGTTGCAAGATCTCCCCTTGTCCTGTGGTTGAGGGAGATGGGTCCAGGCTGCCTCTCCCCAGCACATCCCTGCAGAGCTGGGCCCTGCAGCCCTGCCCCATGTCCGTGTGGGTGACGGTGACCTTCGGTGGGTCCCAGAGGCCCAGGGTCTGTGCCCTGGCTTGGAGTGCTTTGGGTGGATGCCCACCAAAACTGCGAGCGAGTGACTCAAGGGTGAGAGCCGGGGTGCGTCAGCGCTGCTGTGGGAGGCACCAGGCCTCTCCTGAGGAGGATCTCTTGCAAACCCACGGGGCAGGTGAGACCTCCAGCAGCAGGGTCAGAGCTGCCCCTGCATTTCCATACAAGGCGTGGGGAGCCGGGGTGCTGAAAGGGCCTCGGGGCATACCTGTCGCAAGGTGGGAGG
>NW_009942670.1:2153-2353 GCF_000696875.1 Nestor notabilis | reverse complement strand
ACACTGAGACCCTGGGGCAGAGGGGATGGACACACATGGGGGTGTGGGGACAGTCACCCATCACCCCCCCAATGCCACCAGCATCCCACAGACTGTGTGCACCTCGTTATAGGGTGCCCAGAGCCCCCCAGAAGGGCTGTGCCCCCCTCGGGAGCGCAGGGAGAAGGCTCCTGTCCCTCTGCCACCACCCGGGCTCCATC
>NW_009942670.1:1320-1666 GCF_000696875.1 Nestor notabilis | reverse complement strand
TGGGAAGCCGCCTCCAGCTCCAATCCTGCTCCTTGGTGTGATTGGGGGGGGATCTCAAGCAGACCCCCTGCCTGGTTGTGGACCCCCATCCTTGTCCTTGCAGTCCCCAAGCGATGCACAGGGCTATGGGACGTGCTGTGCATCAGCCACCCCATGCGTGACACACGTCTTGCTTGTGGGTCACCCCCCCCCAGTGAATGGATTAGGGGGGGGCACAAGGCAGGACCCCCCTGGGAGGGAGAAGGTAAAGGACACGCGAGAGGGGGGGTCAGCATCTACATGGATACCCCACTGCCATTGAGGATAGGATGGAGCTGCCGTGGGGGGACGTGCGCACT
Organism: Nestor notabilis; assembly: GCF_000696875.1. Lineage (NCBI taxonomy): Eukaryota > Metazoa > Chordata > Aves > Psittaciformes > Psittacidae > Nestor > Nestor notabilis. The sequence goes on along the minus strand of NW_009942670.1, from coordinate 1,328 downwards.
CGGGGGCA
>NW_009942670.1:824-1310 GCF_000696875.1 Nestor notabilis | reverse complement strand
GGGGACAAAGGGACACGGTGAGGCTGTGGGGATGCTCTGGGATGCAGGCAGGAGCATCCCTCAGGCTTGAGGTGCTGCGGAGAGGCTGGAAGGGAGGAGAACCCCAACCCCATGTAGGATGCGGGTGCCAAGGGGGGGGAACTGGAGCCAGCAGCGCTGTGTCTGCACCGTTTGGGACGTGTGGCTGCAGCAGGTGCCTGGCTCCCAGCCCTCGGCTCTTTGTCTGCCTCCGTTGCTGCCGCGCTTCCCCCCATGCTCCCAACGTCTCCCCGCACATCCCGGCCCCCTGTCTCGCTCCTCAGGGCATTCCAGCTCTTTTCAAACCCAGCTCTCAGCTCCTGTCCCAGCCCTGGGGACGTGCTCCCATGGCACAGCCCTCTCCATCGCTCACCCCGAGACAGCGCGGGGGGAAAACAGGCAGCAGCCTGGTTATTGATTCACCACCGCCAGCAGCATGGCTCTGCTCCGGCAGGAAATGGGGCCGGT
>NW_009942670.1:487-733 GCF_000696875.1 Nestor notabilis | reverse complement strand
GCAGGAATGGAGCCTGGGACATGGGGATGTGGGGAAGGGGGAAGCCAGGGCCCCCCAGAACCTCCCTGATGCACTGGAGCAGTTGGGGTGCAATCACCTCCATGGAGAGGGACATGGATGGAGGGGGGGTGTCCTGCATTGAGGAAGGGAGGAGGGTGATGCTCGGTGTCCCCAGAGCTGGCGTGGGGGACATTGTCCCTGTGGCATAGAGGGCACCTTTGTCTTCAAACCCAATCTCTGCTCTGC
>NW_009942670.1:0-347 GCF_000696875.1 Nestor notabilis | reverse complement strand
CAGCCCCCAGCTGGAGGGAGCTCCTTTAGGAAGCACCTCGGCTCCATCCCAGTTCCCAGCACCTCTCACCAGGCTCCCTTAGGCATCTCCCACACCAGAACCGGACCTGCCACCCCCAGCATCACCTCCGAGTTCCACCAAACCCCCTGAACCCCCTTCACAAAGCCTGGTGCAGATGGCATCACTGTCCCAAATTTCTCCATATGGCATCTTCTCCCCCCATGCAGCAGCCAGTGCTGGGGGCCACAGTGACACAGAGCAGGGGACGAGGCTGGTGCCACCTCTGAATGAAGGAGCTGGGCTGGGGGCACAAGCATTGCTTCACCCAGGGCTGCACTGTGGCTCTT
>NW_009942669.1:514-882 GCF_000696875.1 Nestor notabilis | reverse complement strand
GAAATTTCTCATTAGCCAGAAATGTGCGGCTGAACCTGTCTGACACCCGGGGCGGCCCCCAGCCCCGGCAGCGATACTGTCTCCTGCTTCCTTCGAGGGAGATCAAAGCAGGAGCAGTGCTGAGCCCTGTCCCAGGAGAAGACAGATTTGGGTGGTAGGAGAGGCTGGGCAGCAGCGGTATGGGGTGCGGATGATGCTGTTGCGCGGGATGTGGGCAGTGGTACCTGCTACAAGGATGGTCCACACCGACTAGCCACCCAGGGATGGGCAGGGGTGATGGCCATCAAAACCCGGGTGAGACAAGCTGGCAGGGACCAGGGCATCTCCACCTATTGCTCCTGGCCATGAGCCCCTGTGCTCTGCTCATT
>NW_009942669.1:0-252 GCF_000696875.1 Nestor notabilis | reverse complement strand
CGATGTCAGCTCCCAGGCGTGCGGGGGAGAGCCGCCTCCTGATCCCAAAGCAGCCCCCCAGCCCTAGGATCCCCTTTTTGTGAGCATCCGAGGCTGGCTGGCAGTTCCTAGTGCAGGGATGCTGGGCACCATTCGTGGGGTCTTGTCCCCGATGGTCCCCCTGTGCAGACACTCAGCTCTGCTTGAGGGGGTAAGGCTGCAGCCCTGGCAGCAGTGGGCAGGGAGGATGGGCTGCAGTGGCAGCCGAGGCGC
>NW_009942668.1:24474-25365 GCF_000696875.1 Nestor notabilis | reverse complement strand
GAGGTGCCTATTGCGGGGGCTGGGAAGGGGGCAAAGCCCACGGGCACGGCATCTGCACCGGCCCCAAGGGCCAGGGCGAGTACTCGGGCTCCTGGAACTACGGCTTCGAGGTGGTGGGCATATACACGTGGCCCAGCGGCAACACCTATGAAGGCTACTGGTCCCAAGGCAAGAGGCACGGCCTAGGAATCGAGACCAAAGGACGGTGGGTTTTCCATGGCTGTAAGGGACGGTACGGTGCGAGGCAGAGCATGAGCAGCGGAGCCAAGTACGAAGGTACCTGGAATAATGGCCTGCAGGATGGCTACGGCACCGAAACATACGCTGATGGAGGTAAGGGTGGCTCTGGAGGGGCTGTGGGGGTGATGAACAGTTCATACCCAGCCCGCAATGGCAGAGTGCACATTGTCCTTGCTGAAGGGGTGACCTGATCCTGTCCCCACTAGTGAGATCCAGGCAGGCACAGCGGTCTACAGTGAGCCATTTGGGTGCTTCAGGGCTTGGGGCACAATCACCTTGTGTGTGTGTGCCCCGATGTTCACAGTCGGGCACAGCTCACTGCCTGAGAACACAAGAAGTGTGTTCGCAGTGGAGAGCATTGCCCCCGCCATCCCTCCCTTGGGAGCGGCTCTCAAGTGTCTGTATCAATAGTTGACACCAACCAACTCGATTTGTGTAGTCTGTGACATCTGGTTCCCCAGGGACTGGTTCTTGCAGTTCCTCACTGAGCTAAACCAGAACCTCCTCTCTGGTGCGTGACCGCTGCGAGCCATTCGCCTGCTCGCTGGGCAGCGAGTTGTGAATGTTTTCACATTGGATATAAGCCATCCATGGCATCATAGCACGCTTTGCCTATGCATTAAACACTGCTTGCATGCCTCTGACAAGCTG
>NW_009942668.1:18216-24443 GCF_000696875.1 Nestor notabilis | reverse complement strand
CTGAACCGTTTTGGTCGAATTCATCTGAGCTGTTTAGAATACGTACTCACACGCCTTCCCCTAAAATAAATCCTTTCAATTACTTGGAAGCTCTCAGCCCCTGCTAGTACACAAAGGCACCGCGTAGTCAGATATTTGTTGTGCTCTGTAAATGCTCAGTCTAATTGTGTTCTCCTGTTAGTGGCAATTTTGGGGTTAGAAACATTGCAAGAATCTCTGTGCAAGTAACTCTGTAGCTGTTCAGTACTGTAATGTTCCAGGCTGCCATATTTAGGGTGGCTAAATAGAGAGGGTGATTTGAAAAAAATACTCTTTAAAACATGGATCAGAATTGGATCTATATTTATTTAGGAGAGACAACGGAGTTAGTTTGTAAAGAAAAATAACGGTAATGGTATAAATCTTCAGAATGAAAAGCACCAGATCTAGAGACATTAGAAAAATGGACTAATTCAAGACTGGCTGTCAGGTTTATGCTTCTACATAAACATTTCTCAATGAGTTGCCTAGGTACATGGCTAACTTTAAGGCTGGAAATATAGTCTTGAAGTTGACTCCTTTTCTTAGTGCCCTTGGAGGTTGTAGGTGCACACACGAACTGATGTGTTCCTTCAGTCTCCTTAAAGTTTCTCCCTCCTCTGTCCCATGGCACAGTTAAACACCGAGCTGTGCAGGCTGGAGGGTGAGAGTTGAGGCTAACACATACGTGTGCACTCGTGTGCTGCAGAACCTTCACATGTTGCCATAAGACGTGTAGGTTATTGTAAGTTGTGCTCTGATGAGTTATGAGCAGTGATCATGTAACTGATCAGTCAGCAACGGCTGCCACGGGGACTCATCCTGGAGGTGTCAAGGCCTCCTATGAATTTGCACGGCCGCTTCCTCACTGCTTCCTAATATGCACGTTCTTCTAAGGGCACAGGGCTGCTGAAGTTAAGTTGATGTTGCGGGGCAGAATTCTGAGAGGCAAAACTTGATGCAGGAGTTTGATTAGATCCTGGACTGAAAGCATGGGACAGAAGAGGGAGAAAGATGAGTCAAGATCTTCTCCTGTAGGGATATAGAATACATTGCTTCTGTCAGCACCGCGCTCCCGGGGATGTTGTCCTGCACCCAGGAACATGTCATCTGCATGATCCCTGGTGCCACCTGAGGTTGGCAGTTCAGCCCTGAGCAGTGAAGACATTCCCTGCCAAAGCCCCACTGAGCTGAGCCCCTGGGGGCTGTGATGCTCAGCACCTGCTCCTTGGCTGGGCTGTCATGTCCTGGCTGGTCCAAGCTGTTCATCCAACATGTGAGCTTCTCTGACGGTATGGGAACGTGCAGAAACTCCATCTGAGGCCAAGGTGAGGATCATCAGTCAGCATCACGTGTGTGGAACAGGGGTGGAATGATCTTACTGACCTGTAGGACCCGCTTCTCTCTTATCTCCTCACCTGTGCACAGTAACCATCTGCAAGATCCAGATGTGGCTGCTAATTGGACCTGTTAATATTTGAATTTGAGGTTGCCAAGGTACACATCTGGAAAGACTTTGGAAATGTGCCATCCCTTGAGTAGGGGTTGTGATTCCCAAGCCCCCTGGACACTAGCCACCTGAGGAAGAGGGCTCTGGGAATATGCAGCTCTTGCCAGGTCGTTAGAAGCTTTAGGTCATGGTCAGGGTGCTTGCAAATTTTGGGGCGATGTAGTTTTAAATGCTCTAATGTTTTAAAACAGACTTTGAATTAATTTTTTATATACACATATATCTATGAACACCCATAAAAACTATATATTTCAAAATACACTTAAAATACACTTCAAGGGCTTTCTGTGATTTGTGCCCTGTGGCCGGCTGAGGTTGGTCGTTAAACAAAGCCCAAATCTGGAGTGAAGCTTTTTGAAACCCCATTAGCTTTTTGATGTCTAATACGAAGCAGGCTCATGGTATGGTTTAGCCTAGGCACTGCGAAGGTTATTCACTTTTTCTCTTCACTACCAAATGTTCAATTTTGTGACAGCTGTGGGAGACTGATGGCTTAAAGACCTCACCTTCTGTAATGCTGATTGAAATCAGCCACAGGCTTCAGAGCTCCCGGTGTGGCCGGGCAGAGACAGTAACATTGTGTGCTGCTGTCACCCCGAAAGAGCTCAGAGCCCTTTATAGGGGCAGGATGCACTAGTTGAAGCAGATGGTGATTGGGGTTGTGGAAGGCGCAGCATGAAGGAACTCCTCATTTTGCAACATAAACTATGAGTAAACACCTAGATATTTGCTTTCCACCTCTAAGTTTTGTCTCTTTTGTAAGGAAGGCCTCATTTTTTGGATACTTTTGCGCTTTTGACACCAAGTGCTTGATCCAGTCGAGTCCTACTGCAAAAGAAAATCTCACTGCTAATGCAGAATCATGCCGTGTATCCAGGATCCAGCCCAAAGCTGGCTTTGCTATACAAATAACGGTTTATATGTATCTATGGCAGGGTGAAAACCTCACTCACAATCAAAGCAGCTTAAAACCAACTTATTTTTGATGCTGCAAGTTGGTCTCTAGGGACCTAAGAAAACAGCGGTGTCAACCAACTGTGAGGGGAAACAATTAGAGCATTCAGTGATCACCAGACCACAAGAAAGGGGAAAAGAAATGCAGAAGTGTGCTATACCAGGAGAGATGAAATGGGGTGATATGGAGCAGCACCAGCTCTTTGGGGCAGGGAAAGCACAGTGGGAAGGGGCCTGGACTATGGCAGAAGGAGCAGCATCCATGGAACTATGGCTGGGGAAGCAGCAATGGGCTCCAGGCAAGCTATGATGATGCTGGCTTGTGTCTGCTGCTCTGTAGCAAACCTCCTGCATGGCTGAATTTAACCCACAAATTAATGCTGTGAATTTTCTTCCCCCTCTCTGTTTTTTTTCCTGCCTTTCTTTTCCAACAGAACCCATCAGATAGTATTGTTGGCACCAAAAAGAAGCACTGTGTTTTCACTGGGCTGCCTCGCACGTGGTGCCACGTGTTGATTTAATGTCACTGGCCTTTTACACTGAGTTCTTCTAACAGGTCTATCATCACAGTATCTGGGTAACAGCAGAGGCTCACAGGGCAGTGATACGATTTGTTTGCATTATTTATCTCGTTGTTTGTATTATTTATATTCATTACTAATTACACTAGAGCTTCAGCGTGGGCTGGGAAGGGGAGATGTGACACTGCTGACAGTGGGCTCTCACTTCTGAGCTGCATGTGCACCCAGGGCTGAGGCTTCCACCTTTGATGCAGCCTAGCACCATCCCATCCTGCTGCCAGGTTGAAGTGGAAGGTGCTACCACTCTATCAGTGTGTTTGGAGGTGAGGGCTGCATAGATACCCTTCTCATCAGTCCCACAGTTCAATCCTTCCCATCATATGAAGATACCCAGGCAGGACCAGCCACTGCTTTAGCTGGGGATGGGCAGAGGTGATGAACTGCATAGCTGGGGGTTGCAGAAGAACCAGTGTGTTTTGTCATTATGACAAGCAAAAATGCAGGTAATAAAGGATTACTGGGGTCCTGTGCCTCAGTAGTTGCACCCTGATGGTGCAATCACCATGACAGTGATGTCCCACTGTCCTGGTCAATCAGGCAGAGAAGCGGGTCTCAGTCCCATTTCATCCTAAATAGAGATTTTCTTTCTCCACATCTACTGCTTTTTAAGTTATTTTAAGTCTTTAAGTATTTTTAAATTATTTATTAATTTCAGAACCTCAGACCACAGCTGCCTGGCTGGCAGCTCTGCACCCTGCCTGCTCTCCTTGCCAGGCTGCTTTGATATTCAAGGGGTGGTGGTGGCTCAGGACATGCAGCCCTGCTCAGCGACTGCCCCATGGTGCAGAGGGGTTCGCACAGCCTCATCCTCTCCTGAACTGGTTGCTTTGGGACGTGCTGGGGAGCCAGGGTTTGGCTCCGCTCGATCCTTGCGTGTCCCAGTGCACGGCTGCCGGCGCCTCCAGCCGCTCTCAGCAGCATCTGGCTCTGCTCCAGGGGTGGTTTGTGGATCTGCCCTGGCAGGAAGCCTCAGCCGGGCACTGAATGGCAGCATGAAGGGACACGGCAATGCCTGCTTGTCCCCACGCTGCTCAGTGTGTTGATGCCCCCCTGGTAGGGTTGTCAGGTTTGATCGCACCAGGCACTGGAGGGATGATGTTGCCTGTGCTGCATGGACTGAAATCAGGCAGCCAAGAGCTGAAGAATTGTGTCAAACCTCGCACCGAGGACAGGCACATGTGCCCCTGAGAAGTGGCACCTCCATCTCTGCTCCCTGTGGTCCCACTGTGCGTGTGGCTTTTCACATCCAGGTGACCCCAGTGCTGCTCAGGGGGACAGAAGGGGCTGGGGACTTGCTGGAGGGCAGCAGCTGCTCCGACCTGGCCCTTGAGATGTGGCTGAGCCCCCCTAAACCTGCGAGGCTTTGCCAGAGCTCCTTTTCGGGGGGGGGTGTTATCACTGCTATCAGCTACATGTGAGGTTGCCCATCCAGGAGGAGGTCTCCAATGTCACCTCAGCCATGTGTCAGCCCTCCTCATGGGCTGGATGGTGGGACGGAGCTCTGACTGCACCAACACTTGGTGCGGAGGGACATGGGGCAGTACCAGGCTCTCCAAAACTTCACTTTGTGCTAATGTTTGTCACCATATTACGGTGAGGGCTTTGGGAGCACAGTGAGGAGCACGCCCAGATGCCTGGATGTCTCCAGCGATGGTCCTTTGCTCCCATCTTATTTTTCACTAACAGAGCTTCAAGCTCTGCCAAGAAACGGGCCCATGGCCCGTTGCTGTGTCAGATGGCTCCCCATGGCTGGTCGCAGCCCCCAGATGCTCTGCACTACCTGAACCCTTCCTTTTTTTAGTAGGGGACACCAACTGTTTGCAGGGAGCCCGAGATCCGTGTGCCGGGGGGCGGGCAGGGGCTGGCGGGGGGCAGCAGCTGCTGCCCGCTCGGGCACTTCTTGTCTTTCCTGGCCCCCAGCACTGTAAGTTAACACCCCACAGGCAGGTCCAGAGAGGATTTCAACGAAACCTGAAGCTTGGGAGGAGAGATTATGCTGCAGAAGTGGCCTGGGACAGTGTAAAAGACGCACTCCCACCATCGCCAAAGAAGGAACTGGATTTGCTCCCTGGGGAGCAGGGTCATCCCTGGTCTCAGTAACGGTGTCTGAGGGAGGGAGAGGAATGCCTTGAAGATAGGTCACCCCTTTCTGTCTCAGCCTGGCCCTGCTGAGCCTCCCCGTGACCCTGGGGGTGCTTGCTTGGTGCCTCCTGGTAGGTCACTGCTTAATGAAACCAGGTTTAGGACAGATGTGTGTGAAAATGCCCCCAGTGTGACTGGCCCTTTGCTTCCATGACAACTAGAGGAGTGAGGTGGCTTTTCAAACGTGTTCATGCTCCCCCAGCACCCTCTGCCCTGGGAGGGGGGCAGCCGATGGCCTCTGCCCCACAGGCCTGGGGTGGGGTGGCCCATTCCAGGTCCTCTAATGGCAGGATGAAAGCTCAAAGCTGCTTTTGTTTCCGGTGGTTTGGCAGTTTCTGAGGCAACCACATCTACAGACAGAGATGGCTCATCCCATCTCATCCCACAGGGCTCAGCAGGATGCCCGAAGTGCTGGCATGTCAGTGCGGATGCTGCAGGCAAAGACTGCCCCATCAGCCCACCAGCCCTTCCTGGGAGCTCTTCTTGCAGGGGGCTTTGATGCTACTAGTTTAAGTCTATTGACATCGTGGTGAGAAAAATCAGAGCAGTGGTCTCCATTCTTCTGGACCTTGCAGTGTGCCGACCTGGAAGGGGCAGTGTGCTTTTCCCAGTCCTTCAAGGTGCCACTTCCAAGGCCCTGCCATCTCTTAACAAGGTCCCACCTGGGGTGCAGCTCTGGCCATGGTGAACATGATCCTCTCTGTGTCCCTCATCATAGGACAGCATGTGCCCTCTTGAGCTGGGCCTGCAGGAGTGTGGTACTTTGGGGCAGAGCTGGAGGAACCCCACAAAGAACTGCTTCCCTCCTTCTCCTCCCTTTTTCGACCATCTCTTGTTTTGTGCAGTGTGGCACCAGCCTTGGTCTTGGGACCACAGAAAAGCTGTATGGCAGGGCCAAGCAGATGCAGCTGCAGGTACCAGGGCAGCCCGTGCCATGGCTGAGTGCCCAACTCGGGGGTCTAGAGCAGGTCCTGGCAGCCTGTGAGTGACAAAGTGCAGAACAGGCTGACAAGGACTGTCAC
>NW_009942668.1:16802-18155 GCF_000696875.1 Nestor notabilis | reverse complement strand
CCCCAGGGGGCTGCCGCCTGCTCCCTGCTCCGGATGCAAATACAGACCCTGTCCGTTTAGTGGCTTTGGGTTTGCATCAGTGTCCCCTGGTGCCCCAGCCCCTTTCCAATGAGCTCTTGTGTCCTCTGCCCTCTGCTCCCTGGGGACTGCTGCTTTTGCATGCAGGTGAGCCCTATGGAGCTGGAGCTCCTCTCTTCGAGGGAAGGTGGGTACATCCACCCTAGCACAACCCACCTTCCTTTGCCGGCTCACCCAGGAGCAAAGCTGCCTTTTCACCCCATCCCTCTTCTCTCCTGCAGGCACGTACCAGGGCCAGTTCACCAACGGCATGCGGCACGGCTACGGCGTGCGGCAGAGCGTGCCCTACGGCATGGCCTCGGTGGTGCGCTCCCCGCTGCGCACATCCCTGTCCTCGCTGCGGAGCGAGCACAGCAATGGCACCCTGCCGCAGCAGGACTCGCCCGCCACCAACGCCGAGAGCCTGACCCTCTCACCCACCATCCCACCATCACCCGCGGCGGCTTCGCCCTCAGCCTCTATGCAGAGGTGGATGCTGGCAAGCCCAAGAAGGGGGGGCTCTTCCGCAGGGGCTCTTTGCTGGGGAAGCTGAAGAAGTCCGAGTCCAAGTCATCCCTGGCCAGCCAGAAGAGCCGTGTCAGCTTCCTCAAGAGCGAGAGTTGGATCAGCGATGCCACCTCCACCGTCAGCCTGGGCGAGGGTGCTGAGGGTGAGGAGTACTCCCCCTTTGAGTCCGACATCGATGCCACCACCACGGAGACCTACATGGGCGAGTGGAAGAACGACAAGCGTGCCGGCTTTGGCGTCAGCGAGCGCTCCAGTGGGCTGAAGTACGAGGGTGAGTGGCTGGAAACCCCGCGGCAAGGCAATATCGCGGACTAGAAGGAGGAGGGCAAGTACCGCCACAACGTCCTCGTCAAGGGCATGAAGAAGCGTGTGATACCCCTCAAGAGCGCCAAGATCCGGCAGAAGGTGGACAGGAGCGTGGAGGGGGCTCAGAGGGCTGCAGCCATCGCTCGGCAGAAGTCGGAGATTGCGGCGTCCAGGTGGGTGCTTGGGGCTCGAGCACGCAGGTCCCTGTGGTGATGGCGGTCCCCATCCCTTGCGTCTCTGGAGACATGCCGTGTGCCTCCTCGATATGCACTGGTGGTGGAGTCAAATGGGCTCTGCAATTTCTGTTTAATTCTTTGGCAGAGCGAAGCTGAGGACCCTTATGGCAGTGTGGGGATGACCAGGACATGTCCCATGTCCTCTTTCTCACCCCCTCTCCTGTCCCCCCACATTCCTCATCCATGAGGGAGCTGCTGGACAGCAGGGACTGGCCTCTGCGTTCCG
>NW_009942668.1:0-16771 GCF_000696875.1 Nestor notabilis | reverse complement strand
GGGCTTGGCCGCTGCGTTCGGCGGGATGGGGGCGTGAGCTGGTGGGATGGGAGCACCCTGGTGCTGTGCCAGGCTGCTGGAGCCACTGTGTCATTGATGGGGCAGGATGAGAAATAGTGGGATTTGACTGTAGGAAATCCAAAAGGCTCATGAGTTTATGGGATGCATTAGGGTTGTTGCTTAATATTAGTGGCTTGGTGTAATGGACTTTCTGGGATGAACACTGCTGTGCTGGGGTGCTGCAGAGTGGGAGGCAGTGCTTTAGGGAAGGAGGAATCAGGGAGGGCTCAGCTGGGTTTGTCTCCTTATGTTCCCCCAGTTTGTCCTGGCCAGACCTCAGGGGTGGGAAGCGTGCTGCGGATGCATGCCTTGGAAGCATGCTGCAGGGATGTGTGAGGGAGGAGCATGCAAGGGACTGCTGCGAGCACATGTCAGTGTCCTGTTGCACTGTCGGACGTGTAGGCACTGCCAGGCACCACACTGCCCCTACACTACCTGGAATGTTGGGACCAGACAGGTAGACTCCACTCACAGACACAGAACTAGCTGTTAGTAGGAAAGAAAAGTGCTAATTGCTCCATCGTTCCTCCTGGGATGGAGGGGGGAGAAGATAAGAGCGGCTCCATGGTCTGCCCCAGAAGGACAGGGAAAAAACTCCTTCTCCTGCTCTGCATCCATGACTCTGAGCTGTGCCAGCAGCACAGTCCTCCTCCCACAGTGTTCCCGCCAGTCTTGGAGCCAGCCTGGCAGAGACCAGAGATTGTCAGGCAGGGCTGGAGCCTCAGTTTCTCTCCTATTCCTCAGGGAAACGTGGCTGTGACAGACCCTGAGGCTTCATCTTGTCCCTCCATCAAAACCTCACCCTACACTTTGCTCAGCTGGGCAGTAGCTGCAACCCCATGTCTGTCCTGCCTTGCTCCTTCTGAGTGCTGTTTAATTATCAGTTACTTCATTATCAAGCAAATAAGATCAGTGGGGTGGGAGCCTGTTCCCAAATCCCATCCCTCCCCTTCAGGAAACCCTGGATTTACTCTCCCAGCGGCCGTTTCTCCTCCAAAGTTTTGCAGGGACTGTGATTGTTTTTTAGCAAGACGCAGTTGCTCCAGTGACGGGTGGAGGAAACCATCAGGATTGCAAGTGCAACGCCATGCGGGGCAGCTAGGATAAAAATAACAGCCTGGGGTGGCGTGGGGCCCGCTGGATCCTCCTGGCAGAGCCAGCTCAGCCCGACACCAGCTTTGCTGAGCCGGGAAAAGCGTGCGGCCGCACCACTGGGTGCCTGTAAATAAGGAGGCTGGAGCTGCAAAAGCTGATGCCTGAGAGCTCGGCTGGTTTACACAAGCCTCTTTTTATTATACACTATTTACACTTTGGATCAAAAGCAGCTCTGCAGTGTTTTCCATCAGGGGCTGGAATGCGCCCACTATCCTGGCGGGGGACTGCATCCCTGCCCAGCGCGGAGGGGAATAATTTCCTATTAAGGAAACCTCGGAGCAGGAGGAAGTAAGACGTTAAAGCCGGTTTCCTCCCGGGAGTCCTCTCCTAGCAGACCCTGCGACAGTGTGGCTGTTGTGGCAGGGAAGAGAACACTGCTTTCAGTGCCATGTCCCTAGTCCAGCTCAGCTGCTGCAGGAGCAGAATTCAGGCTTCTCCATCCTGTGAATTATAACTCACCATTTCCATCAGCGTGTATTCCTGGTGAATGTTGCACTGGGCAGAACCACTCTCTCTACCTGCTCCCTTTGAAAACTTGTGCTCTCCTTCTTCCTCCTTTCAGCTCAGCTTTGGGGTCAAGAGAAAATAGAGGTAATTTTGCCTCTAGAGGGTCCTTGGGTTAAACCCCAGCTCTGCCACTGACCTTCTCTTTGGCCTTGAACCTTGCCTCAGTTTCCACACCCAGGGTGGAGAGTAATTGCAGGCAGGTTGTGAAAATCGATTATTATGGTTTATAGAAGGGCTGTGCTATGATTAGCATTGCCTGAGCTCGTAACTGCGAGGTGGAGTTTTCCAGATGGAGCATTTACATTCCACCTTGGATGGCAGTGTGTACCTTACCCAAAGAAATGTCTCTGAGAATACATGAATCCCTTTTGCGGGGGAAGATGTGACATATCTCTATGTAAGATTATTGCTAGGAACTAATTAGCAGGACACAGCAGCCAGGCTGTGCAGACACCCAACTCGCTCCACGTACCTGTGGTGTTGTAGATGGATGTTTGAGTTTCATTTGCTCTTGGCACTCAGGGGAGCCCCTTGCAGAGTTAAAGTACTGTAACACACAGCCTTCCGCTGTCTGGGGGTGAAATGTCAGGAGAAGGCCAGATTTCACTCTTCTACACCATAAAAGGCTCTTTAAGGATAGAAATCCTGAGGAAAACAAGCCCAAGTGCTGGAGGTTGCACTGCAGTAATGCCAGGCACGTGCCCAAGCTCTGGAGATGTGCAGGCAGGCGGCCACCAGCAGTGCTGATCATACCCCTGACCAGGGATGATGGTCACCATGGTCAGCAAACCTTCCTCACCCCATGCTCTGCTCCAAGGGTGTCTGAGGCACCAGGCTGCTTGGCAGCTCCTGACCTGCTGCCTCTCTGTTTGGGCTTCCCAGCCAGCACTGTGGCAGTGCCAGCTATTGCCCTGCAGCCTGTCTATCCAGACAGCACTACCCTGGCCTCCTCTGCTCCCTCCCAAATTCTCCTGTGTTGGCAATCCATCTGCTTTCCCCATTGTGCAAGAGGCTGAGCACAGAGCTGGCTGTTTGAGGGAACAGTGATGGTTTTTTTCATTCTTTTTTTCATTATTTTAGTGAAAATCATTGGGCATGGGGTCACCCTGTCCTGAACTGCCCATCCAGGTCAGCCAGATGCCCCCTCACCCCAGGCAGAGCCCCTTGGTGCTGCTCAGATGTCGGGCAAAAACACTGGGCATGTCTATCAGCAGCCCTGGGGATCAGCTGGTGGGATGGAGCTAATGGAAGTTAAAGTATGATGGTTCCTCACCCAGACTGCTGCCATTCAGGAGAAAAGTCATCTTGTAATGCAGCATCTGTGGCCTCCCCCTTTCACACCCTGTGCCCTGTTTGGGGGATCCTTTGGAGTGGGTGGGAAAGGCAGTGAGGTCCTGGGATCATCTCCCCATGCTGAAGTAGACAAGCTGCCTGGAGGACAGTGATGAGGGCACAGCCACCACTGAGCCATGAGCGGGCCACTTAGAAGCCATCCTGAGGTGTGTAAAGGCTGCTCTTGAGTTTTCAGGGAACATGGGTTGGTGCCAAACAAGGTGCTCTGCACCCAGGGGTGCTGCCTGTGCAGTATGTGCTTGCCTGTCATATGGGGAGGATGGTCCCACTGAAAGCAGGGAGAAGGAGCGTGGGAATGGCCAGTGTTCCTCTGTCCAGAACAGATTAAAATGGAAAGCAAGAGGAAGGGCGGGACTGGCTGCAGCGGGAATCTTTGTTTTTTTGGTAGCTGTATGCTCAGTACCTGTGCAGCTCATACAGGGAATTTCCTTCCCACTGCTGCTTTTGAGGGACAAAAATGAGTGTAAATACGGCAAATCCCACTGCAGTGGGATCTGCTGCAGTCTGCCTCTGCACACGGTTGTGCCTCCCTGTGACTTGGACCAAAATCAATGGAGGGACTTGGCTGTGCATCCTGCAGTGCACGGGTCTGGCCATGCTCTGAGGTCATTTGACAGGCATACATCCTGGTAATAATACCTCAGAAATGTCTGCCAGACGTCCCAGGATCAATAGGAAAGCAAGATAAGAGAGGCAATAGTGACTGCTGTGCTTCAGCTGTTTGACTTCAGACACTGGCCCTGAAAGCCCCTGTGCAGCTGGGTGGTTTATGCCTGGAGACCACGACTAAAAATTAATACATTTTGGATTTAGTTTTTGTTTTAGTGTGATATCTGTAGAGGTCCTGCTATACTGCTGTTTGGGTAGATATCTAAGGATTTCTAAACTGCATTCTGAAATGTTCAGCATTAATTCCTGTTTAAGTAGGGTTTACTCACCACAGTGAGCCTGGGCTGTGTGGGTGCTCGGTGTCAGAAATCACATCAGTGCAGCTTCCCTGGCAGCAAGACAGGGCATCATTCACAGAGTGAACTACTGCCTGCTTTCGGAGCCTAAGCTGCTTTTCTGTCCGTACCCACGTCTCTCCCTTGAAATAACAAGAGCGCTCAATGGCTCCCGTATCGCTTTCCAGACCTCCCCTGCCCAGCCACATTCCCGGCAGTGCTGCCGCTGCCTCCCTGCGCTCAGCGTTCCCAGCCTGCGTGGCCAGGCGGCAGCAGGCATCTCCTCGGGGAGCGGGGTGTGTGGTGCAAATGACGTCCTGAAATCGCTGGAGTCAGCAGAGCCTCCTGACTAAATAAGGGCAGGCAGAGCAGGGCTTTATCAGCGCAGCCCCGGCACGACAGCTGAGCGCCGAGCCCCGGGGCAGCCCACGCCGCTGGAGCTCGGCTCTGCGCTTCCACTGATAAGGTGCTTTATTTGGCACAGCTTTGCCCCACCGAGCTCCTGCCCTTGTCTCCCGTGCTCTCAGGGGTTTATGGTGCTGGTGGGGAAGGTGGGTAACCCAAGTGATGTCTTCCCCATGCTTTGGTGAGACACGGTGTGTGTCCAGTGCAGAGCTGGGCTGATGACCTCGGGCATCCTGGAGCTGACGGCACAGCTCAGCTGCAGAGTTCAGCCCTGGTACTTTTAAGCCTGCCAAATCAGACTCAGGGTTTGCTCTGAAAGAGTTTTAGGATTTGTTTTCTTTATTACCCTTTGCTTTCTGCTTTCCTCAGGGTTTTAGCCAGAGGCACAGGCATTAGACCCATCAGGAGTCCAGTGTCTTCCCAGACCTTTAGGTCTAAGGCTGAAGGGCAGGATGCTCTCCCAACTTCACCATCTCTGCTTCAGGACTGCAGACCCATGTGATGGATGGGTGGCAGCAGGCAGGAGATGGGCAGAGCTTGTCCTGGCTCCAGATGGGGTATTGGCTGCGATTTGCCTTTAAGCAGGAGCTGTCAGGGGGAGACATTTCTGCAGCTGTACAATCAGGCACTGAAGATGCCACAGCCTGACCTCTCAGGGGCTTAAAAGATAGGAGGGTGCTGGTGAAGGCAGGACAGGACCACCCCGGCTTCATTAAAATCCCTCCAGATTCCCCATGGAGTGCAGGGAGATGCTCACGCCAAGCAAGGTGCAGCCATACCTGGAGATGGCTGAATGGCAGAAGCCGAGGACAGGTCCTTGATAGCTGGCTATTCTGGCTGTCCCATAGACCCCAGAGTGGGACTGAGCATCTCAATGCTTCCGCAGGCAGGGCTTGGAGACAGCTAGTGCACATGTGGGCAGGGAGAAACAAGGGCAGCCACATGGCTCCTGCTATAGCCAGGTGCCGGGACAGAGCGGTGAGGGGATGCTCCTTGGTCCTGCTCTCCCAGCAAAGGTGCTTCTCATAGAGTGTGGTATGTTTACAAAGAAGATAATCTTGTTTCATTCTCTCTTGGTCAATAGAAACCCAGTTGCTGGCATCTATTTCCACACCAACCAAAGCCCAGGCCTGGGACGCTCCCACTTTCTGCGTGGTGCTAGTGCCAGCAGCACTCACACCTTTCCATGAAATCGGGTCAATAAAGGCCTTTCTCCCTTGCAGCTCCTGAGCAGGCATAACCTCCTCTGTGAGGCTTATCAGCACAAACTGAGATCTGCATCCAGGCCAATAATCTGTGGGGACGGTGGGGATGGCAAGGTGAATCCTGCCTTGCCCATGCCACCATGGCCAGGATCACTTCAGCTTGGGCTTACCTCAAAGCTCTTGAATCAACAACATCCTTGTCTGCCTTGTGCCATGGCATTGCATTGTCACTGTGTGTGGTTTGTTAGGAGCAATACTTCCACCCGAGCCTCCCCACTGTGGGACTTTGTGTCATGTCTTGGAGATGGGGACACCCTGCTTCTGTTCCAGAGCTTGGGCTCAGTCTTTACAGCCTTGTGATCGGGACTGAGCAGGGCTGCTTTGGGCTTGGTTGGGCTGGAGTTTTGTGGTTTTCCTGCCCCAGAGCACCAGTCTCCAGCTCTGTAGAAGTACTGCCTCGTTCAAACTGCTGTGTGACCACTGTCCTACCTCAAAACGTCCTTGGGCTCACCCTCACTGTCCTGGCTGCTGGAGCCAGGCAGGGAGTGGGCTGTGGGGTTCAGGTGAGCCCTTCTCCATTCCTGGTCCTGTGTGGCCATGGGGACAGCGAGCCCCAGGGTTAGTGTCCACTGCCAGGATCACACACACACCTGCTCTGGCTGTGGGACCCCCACAGTGTGTCCCCCCATGTGTGGGGCTGGAAGGGTTCAGTGCCATGGAACAAGTAATGGTGTGATGCTTTCACCTCTTTCAGCCTCATCCCCAGCCCAGGCTGGCTGCAGCTCCAGCACTGACAGATTTTTAGCCCACCATGCTCATTGTTCTGAGATGAGTTCTGACTCCAGAGGGGGGTGTGCACAGCTTTATCTGTTTTCCACCCCTTAGGAATTTCCTTAGGCACTTCTATGCCCTATTAGGGTAAGATGGATCTTCAAGGCGAACACATTGGTTGGGCAGCAAACTGCTTTCTCCAGGGCTTCCCAGATCTTTAGGGTTGAAGCAAGAGGGGCTGTGGCTTGAAGGGATCCCCTCAAGATTGGAGTTGGGATGGCAAGACATCAACCCCAGGGATGGGTATGGCTCAGCTAGATGGCCAGGCAGGGAAAGTGGAATTAATTGGGCTGTTCATTCTAACCTTATGGGAAATTCTTACCTCAACAGCTCACAAACCTAGAAGGAGAAAATTGAAATGTGATTTTAATCTGCAAAAATGACTGTGGAAAATGGTAGCATCTTGTTCAATTGATCCATTGCTGCATGCAGCAGGAAGGCTTTGACTCCCATCCAAATGCTTGAAATGAGCAGGCAGGGAGCTGGGCTTGAAAATCATGGGATTCAATCAGGCTTTGTGGAGAGGTTATCATTTCCGTGGAATGTGAAACAGGCTTATCTTGAAAAAGAGAAAAATATTTAAGGAAAACGTCCAATTTAAATATAAATCCCGAGATACAGAAACCCTCCCTCTTCCTGGAGGAAGTACATTCTTTTCAGCTGATCCTGGTGCCGAGCTGGAGCCGTTTGCCTTTCTGAGTCCGAGGTTTTGTTGTTTGAGACACCTGGAAGGCTGGGAGGAAAAGGCTTCTGCCTTAAGTTTTGATGAGTGATTGGGCTTTGCTGTTCCTTACTCTATGTTTTGGATTGGTGAGATCTGAAAAACATTCGAGTCAAAATTTGCTAAAACTGTTAATTGAGAAAAAAAACAAGTCTTAGAGAGACGACACACACTTTCTGACCAGTTCTAGTGCTGGCAGAGTTGGGTAAAACACACCCAGCTTGTGGATGCCATATGGTTGGCAGAGCTTGGGGCTGGGCAGAAGCTCCTGGGTCACTCTGGGCTCCCTCAAAATAAATGACTGCTGCAGCCCTGGTGTTTCCTTGGAAGTGGGAATTCAGACCCATGGGCAGGGAGCAGCTCCTGTTCGCTCAGTGCAGGTGCAAGCATAGAGGCGGGAGCACACGGGGGACAAAAAGCTGGAAGGTCCTGATTGCATATGTGCTGTAAAGATGTTTTTGTGCACTGATCAGTGGGATAACGTGTCTGTTTCGATTTTGAAGAGATAGCTAATTAAATAAGCATCCCCAGAACATTAGCTGAGCCCCTTTGGTAACGGTGTGGTGGAAGCTGGAGTAAATCAGTGGCATTTGTGTGTAGTCCTGAGGCCGTGCTGTTCTGGGAGACTCAATCCTCTGGGCTCTGCTTGATCTGCACCCAGGGGAGCATGAAGGAGAGTGGACTTGAAAACCAGGAGGGAGTCCAGCTGGCAGCAAATCCCCCCTTTTCCCCCCAAGATATGCCTGTGGATGTTCTCCTGAGCTGCTCCTAGCCTGGCTGTGCTGGTCACCATGGAGGTGGCCAGCAGCGCTTTGAGCCAGCAGGTTTTGGCTTGCACCTCTCCATTTAGAGCCGGCTCTGGCAGCTGCCGGCTGGCATTCGAAGGCTGCGGGGGAACGGAGAGCACATCTCCCGTATGCGGGGCTGGATGTGTAGGTTGTTGTCTTATTGAAGACAGCTGCAGATCTGTCTGCTTGTAAGATTAATATCACTTTAACTGTTCCAAAGGGAAGTATCCCTGGGTGAAAGATGCAAGTGGCTCAGAGCTATTTAGAGCTGAGGATAACATTTCAGTATTTTAAAAATTCACCAAGTAATCATAAAGACTAATGCTTGCTGAGCTTGTTAGGTGGCAGGGAGCTCTGCCAGGCTCTGCTCCTGCAGCTCTGCACAGAAAGGGATGCTTTCCTCCTGGCTGAATGGCCTGTTTGTGCCCTGTCTGTGGAAGGAAGGAGCAGTTAAGTAGCCTGGACATGAAGGGAGCATCACCACTTGTGTGTAAGTGCTGGTACCATGAGTGAAAAGTCTGGAGCATCTCACGAGCTGTCTGCAAGGGAAGGGAGGCTGGAGGGCAGAGCTGCTCAAGGGCAGGGTGGCTTTTCTTTTTGGATTTCTTTTACAGTGATATGGAGGTTTTTCCTTTAGGAGCCAATTTGGATTGATTTATGCTTAATTCACAATTTAGACCACACCTTGCAGGTGCAGAGTCCATAATAAGCCAGCAAAGATCCATGTACCCCAGGGATGTTGGAGTGTAAATTGAGTGGTATGTGCACATGAGTGATGGAGCAAAAAGAGCAGAACGAGGGTGAAGGGTACAGCTGGCTCCCAGGGCAGGGTGCCCCTGGAGTGTGACACAGATAGGTTTGGCTGTGGGCAGGGAAAGTGGCATGAGAGATGGTCTGAAAAGGGATATTCACTCCCCCTGGTTGGACATATTTAATGTTCATGGCTTGTTTTCTAGCAGTGCTGTAAAAAGGGGCTTTTGAGTTCTGCTGCTGGGTGCTACAAAATCCATGGGCCTCTGTTATAGTTTCACCCTGACCTCCTCCATCTCCAGACCTTCTCCTCTGCTGGTTTTTGCATGGGCTGCTTTCTGCAGAGGCGCTGGGAGCTGGCAGCACAACCAGCAGTTAATAAAGAGAGTGTGGCCCTGATTCAAGTGCTGTCTGAAAAGTCTCAAATTTACATGCATGTAACAAAAAGGCGGCATTTTCCGTTCTTGCAAAAGTTCATAGTTGGTTTTGAGCAGATCTTAACCTCAGAAGAAATTTTTCCTCTTACACTTGCCATGTCTAAGGTTCAAAGATCACCTTCCTGCCTCCCTCAGACCTGAGCCTTTCTCTTTTAACTACTATGCCTGGCAGACCCCAGGCCATAGGCTGGGAGAGGTTTCATACTGTGGGTTGCATGCGCAGGGCTCTCCCAGTGTGGCTGTATTTGTCTCCTGCATGGCAGCCAGGGCCAAGTTTTCCCCATGTTGAGCTCCCAGGGACTGCCAGCCATGTGGATAAAAAATAAATTCGGAGATACCCAAGGCAAATTAGCTGGTTTTATTATGGCTGAGCCCTTTCCTCCAGCCTGGGCTTTGTCACAATGTTATTAACCCCTCAGCGTGGCTTGGTGGAGGGCTGTGAGCATCAGTGCTTTCCCGTTGTGCCCCAGGGGTGTATGGCACAGCCAGGGAGAATGTACCTAAAGCACCATGCAGTGCCTCCATAATCCGGATGTTCATCAGTTGGCTGCTGCTGTAATAAATAATCTCAGTGGTGGAGGGATCCACCATAGGGCATCAGCATCACTGGCCAGGGGAGAGCAGCACTCTCCTGGGACACCAGCAGGGCCCACACATGGTGTGCTGGAGGTGCCAGATTTGAAGCTGCAGCTGTGTTGATCTTATTCCCCTCAAATCAAACACTTCTGGATGACTTTGCAAGCAGGGGGACAGGAGCAGAGGTCGGACATGTCCTGCAGAACAAGAGAGACAGGCAATGCTGCCATGCAGTTCACATCCCCAGGGTGGTGGGTGATCCCAAAGTCATGTCACTCAGCTTGCTGTCACAGCTCTGCATGTGGAGCCTGGGAGCTGCCCCGTGGCCTCCTCGCCTTCACACCCCTCTGTGCCCAAGTGGGTTCATTGTAGAGTGCTGATAGCCTTGGGGCTGTGGGGGCTCACAATGATGCCTCAGCTCCCCACACCCCCAGCATCCTCACGGCAGCCTCTGAGAGCCAGGTTGGGTTCTTGCTGCCCTTGCCACTTCTATACCTGCAGGAATTGCAGTACTCAAACCCCACAGAGCAGCCAGGTAGCATCCAGCAGTTTCTCTGGAGGAAAAGCAACCTCCAGCAGGAGAACAGCATAACTGGGAGCTGCTTTGTCACCTACAGCACACCCAGTCTGGTCCCTTGCATTGACCCCAGATGCTGGGGAGAGCTGAGCATGCAGGAGCCATCTGCACTCCTTTGGTAACACATCGGCGTGGGTCCAGCTCTGTCCTTACTCATGGAGGGAGCAGATCCCAGATCCTGTTCACTTCCAGACTACTTTTTTGGGAGCCACCTTTAGGAAAGCATCCATCCTATTGCCAGGAACTGCCTGCTGCTCCCCCAGCTGGAGCCAGCCGGCTGATTACATCTGACTGGGAAGAGGCCAGGATAGCCTCTGCCTGCATCAGCGAGCAACTGAAAGGGGGAATTTTATCTTAGGATGGTGAATCCCACCCTCCAAGAGCAGCACAACAAAGCCAGGGGTTGGAGCACGTCCTGCTGGGGCGAAGAGCTGGATCCTCACTTTGCAAGCTTCTTCCCGGGGCTGGCGCCGGGCAGACTGTGTGCCCCAGAGTGTGCCCAGCCTGCAATGATCCCCCAGGCATGGAAAGCACAGAAACATCCCCCTTGGCCCCTGCCAGATTATAGTGGAATTAATCATGCTGATTACATGCTACCAAAAAAGGAGGTGCTTTCTCTCTTCAGAGCTGCCTCAGACCTCCTCCTTGTGAACAGCAGCTTAAAATTGCTGTTTTCTGCCTCATCGTGTCTTGTCTCTAGGATTTTCAGGAGTTGTAGTAATTTTGGATAAAACCCCCAGGAATGACAGCAATCCCAGGCAGCTCAGCCTGCAGAGAAAGTGGGGAGATAACGTGTGAGTGTGGGCAGGGAGGTGAATCATGGCTCCAGCAGAGTGGGATGTCATCCCGGGGAGAGACAGGCTGAGCCACAGCAGCTCCACACCCTCTTCTTTATCACAGGGCCCTGAACAGTGTTTTCGGCTCCCTGTCGAGTCACACTGTTGCCTGTATCAGTTGGGATTCATGCCCTACATTTTGTTCTTTCCCTGCAGCTAGTCAAAATGGTGTGTGTATGTATGTGTGTGTGTATATATATCTATCTATCTTCTATCTTGTAAGGGTATCAGAACAGCATTTCTATGGCCACCTCACTGCACCTGCTGCATATTCAGGCTAAAGCT
Source organism: Nestor notabilis (assembly GCF_000696875.1). Taxonomy (NCBI): domain Eukaryota; kingdom Metazoa; phylum Chordata; class Aves; order Psittaciformes; family Psittacidae; genus Nestor; species Nestor notabilis. The sequence continues at coordinate 5,341 of NW_009942668.1, read as the reverse complement.
AGTCTTGTTTGCACGCTGCATCTCAGTTTAACGGGAAGGAACTAATCCTGATTCCATGACTGGCAGTCCAAAATTCTTCTGGAGCATTTTCACTGGAGGGATAAGTGCATCTTTCCTCATTTTTTGTCCTAAAACATGGCCAAATACCAACTTGAGTCTGAAAAGGGCTCATCAGACACCCCAAGAGGGGGGGAGTGAGCGAGCGGCTGCGTGGTTCCAAGTTGCCGGCTGGGCTTGAACCACGACACATGGCCAAATACCAACTTGAGTCTGAAAAGGGCTCATCAGACACCCCAAGACCACATTAAAGGTTGTAATTCATAGTGAATTGGTGTTCGAGCGCTGCTAACTGCTATCTAAATGTCCAGGCAAGAATATGTAGTTTTGCATCTGCAACCAGTGTATTCTCCATTAGGAGCATCAAGGGAGATGTGAGGAGCCTCAGCAAACATGATAGGGAGAGTGTGGGGAAAGCAGCTCTCCATAAGCCCCGGGTGGAACAAAGCAGCTGAATCCACGGTGCTTCACCCTCCCATATTTTTAAGGTGCGATTTTGGTGTTTGAAGTCAGTTCCTTCCCAGACTGCGAGCAGCTGGGCTGTAAAGCTAGCCCTGCTCTTAGTGCAGAGATCACAGGGCCCTGAGCTCAAGGCATGTAAGGAATATGACAGCTGGCCAGCGAAATAATTCTAATAGCCCTATAGGCCTATGGAGCAAGAGAGGTGCTGGGAAGGAGCGGAGAGGATTCGGGGAGCCAAGCTGAGAGGGAGGCAATAGCTCTGCCTTTCTTAGCAACTTATGAGAGCAGCCCCCCAGGCTGCAGCAAGTAAAGGAGCCCCTTGGGCAATGTGTGTTCTTTGCTGGAGAGCTACAGGAAAGATATTTGGGGTAAAATGTGTCTGGCATGCAGGGCAGTGGCGAAGGTGCAGCAGCTCAGCACTGATGACAGCACAGCAGTGCTCAGCTATCCCATTACTGTCGTCCTGTGCTCCAAAGATGCCTGTGGTGATGCCTTAGACACTCCTCTGAGCTAGGTTTTCGGTGTTTCACATTGGCAAACCCCTTTTGCAGCACCTGCTGCCTCACTGCAACTCATGAACGTGCTACTGTTTGCAAATATACCTGCCCTTGTTCCTTTGCATGGCTACCTGCAACCTTCACACCTTAGCCCTAAGCATCTGTGGCCCTCGCTTGTTGAAAGCCTGGGCTTTTCTCCTTGAGTGTAGGGGTTTTGGGTCAAGTGAACAAGCACTAAGTGCTGTTATGCCTCAGGTGGGCTGATTTTGTTGCTAGAGTCCACTGCTCATGCTGGAACAATCTTGGCTTGGATGATGCTCACTGTTGTGCCCTCTTCTCTCCACAGGACGGCTCATGCCAAAGCCAAGGCTGAAGGGTCTGAGCAGGCAGCTCAGGCAGCTAACAACGAATCGGGCATAGCCAGAATGATGGCCAGGGAGCTCTCCCCAGACTTCTACCAGCCAGGTAGGACCAGAGGCATCTTAAAAAGGGATTTTGCAATTTCTTTGGGACATCTGTTCAAGTGCTTCACCCACTTTATAACTCCACAAGTTTCCCTCCTGTTTATCCTCTTGCCCTCCTGTAAATCCTCTTTTGCCCAAGTTCAGCTAGCTCCCTGCCCTGGATTATTTGCTGTCCTCCCTACACCACTGTGCTACCTGCTGGAATATGCTACCATAGCCTGGAGGAAAAGCCCACAATCCCTCAACTTCCTCTCATGTTCCTCCATGCACTGAAGTGCTCCCAGCTCCAGGCAGGGCAGGCAGGGAGCTCAGTACTAGCAGTGCTCCTGCAGATACATCCCTCGTGGCTTTTTCTTGGAACAGCTTTGCACATTGACTCATAAGCCCACACCCTGTGGGGCCCCACATTGCACCAGGGTATGAACAGACTTGGCTAATTAGGGGCTGTAATATCCTATAAGGAAGTTGCTAATGCAAAACTACTACTTCCCTGATTCCCTATTTATTTATTAACATTGCTACTGATTATTTGGCTGGGAAAACACTTGGGAGGTTCCTTCTGTGAGACCAAGCACAGAGGATTAGGAAATAGAAAGTGTAATACTAGAAGCAGTATTGTGAATGCCATTACCTTTCCCTGGACGAAGCTAGCTAGAGAAAGCTTTTCTTTCCAGAGAGGGAAGGCAATAACAGAGGAGAAAACAAGGATCCAAGAGCCTACGTTTTTATCATGTCTTTCTTATTATCCACCTTTGTTTCCTGGAACAAATGTCCTGTGGCTGCTGAGGCAGGATGATGAGGGACCATCACAGTGGCAAAACTGGGGATAGAACCCAAAGGTTGACTCTTTCTCAGCAAAACCTGCACAGCTCCTGTTCAGATTTTGGTGCCTCCAGGTCTCCAGTACCACACACTAGCACAGGGCACACAGTGGGAAAGGGGAATGGCTCACACCGGCACTTGGCCAGGGAGGGTCAAGCTGAAAGATCTGCCTAAATTCCCTGTATTCCCACCTTGCTCTGCACCTACTAGCTGGGGAGATGCCGTGCTGGAGCACTGCCCATTCCTCCCTTCCACCCAGCAAGGCCCATCAGAGCTGGATTTGAGAGGGGAAACACCACAGTGCCTGGGCATGGGCGTGAGCCAGCATGTGGCACTTCATTTAACAATAGCTAAACGTGGCTTGATCCTGACATAAGCCCCCAGCTGCCATTCACGGCTCCACATTCACCCTTTGCACACTGGCTTATTTATAGCACAGAGGCAAAGGAAACTGGAATTCCTGATGGGAGATTTTGACATCTAGCTAGATTATTTTTTCCACCCATGGCAATTGAATGAGACAATTGAAAAGGTCTTTGCAAAATTCCTGAAGCAGCCTGGCCTCTGCTCCTTGGGTGCTGAATCATCTTGCCACTTTTATGTAGGGCTTTTATGTAGGGCTTTGTGTGGGTCCCAGCCTCTCTCAATGGCTTTGTTAGCTGCTGATGCATGTTTTTATTCTATGATTTTTTTAAATCCCTAAATTCCTTGAGTGCACAACAAGGGAAAATGTCTCTTCTTGTATAGCTGCACCGTTCAGGAACAGACAAAAGTCCACCCTTGGATTTTGCTAGGACTCGGAACTGCTGGTCACACAGCCAGGAGAGCCTGGCAGTGTTTGGCAGCTGCATTTCACCCTGCTATCCTGGCAGACAGACCCTGATATGTCTGGCAACAGCAATCCTTCTCAGCAAGCCTCATATCTCTAATGAGTACTGAGCTCTGGGTTTCATTTAGGATATCAACCCTAATAGCTTATAGAGGGATACAAGCCAAAGTCCTTGCTGAAATGTCATGCTGGGAGGTGAAGGTGGGGAGGTGAAGAGGATCCGAACTATGTGGTGTCCTCCAGGCAGCTGAATTGTTTTGGTGTGAATTATTCAGGAGGAGAAGAAAGCAGCAGGAGAGAGCAAGGAGCCTGGAGCCGCAGGCAGCTTATTTTGAGGAGTCCGAACAACTGCCGAAATGGCTTCCAAATAATCCACTTGCAGCCAGAAATAAATGGCCCTGAATGGGTTGCCTGCTGATTGACAGGAGCACGCAGGCAGGGCAGAGCAGCTAAAATCAGTGCCCTTTTCTCCCCAGTGCAGAGGCATTGCCTGCACGGGTAGGAAGTAGCAGCATTCAAATCACACCACTGATTTATTAGAGGAAAAGGAGCATCAATCCAAATTTCCTGACCAAGCTTAAACGTGCATCAGTCCTTGGGGTGGAGGATACGAGGGGAGGCACCGTGAGGCAGCTGGGGACAGTGCGACTCCAGCGTCTGTGCTGCTGAGGAGCACTTTGCAGGCCCTGTGTATCTGCACTCCTTTGCTGAATCATTTGGATTCAGCAGCATGAGGCCAAAGCCACTTTCAAAAGCAGGTGCTCTGCTTTCAAACAAGCTGTGTTGTGACCTCCCACTGCCCGTAAGGAGCACGTTCCTCTTGTTCTCACTTGTTATGAGCATCACGGTGATGTGCAGGGACCCCTGTCCCAGCGCTCGTCTCAGTGTGCAGAGCACTGTGCAGGGCTGTTATTCCAAAAGATATTCCCAGTTGTTCAGTGGTGGATTTTGCTCAGCCAGCCACCCAGCATGACGGATATCTTTGGTGTCAGGCTCTGGCTGACTTTCCCAGACCATAGCTAGGCTGCAATTTGCTATGCAGACATGGCCTAGGGTTAACAAGAAGATTCAATGATAGGTGAGTAATTGAAGTGAGGGCAATGTTGCTAAGAGCTGACAAATCAGTGTGGGAGATGAGGCCAGGACAAAAGCCAAAGCCCTGAGTCACCTTGTGTGATGGTGTTGGGTAAATCTGCTGCTGTTGCAGGGCTCAGTGCAGAGAGGGCTGCAACACTGCCAGCCCTGCTCCATGCATGAGAAACATGGTTTTCCCGTCATAAGAGATGACAGGTAAATCATCTGGGGATACCTGCCTTTCCTGAGGAGACTGGGCATCCCCTGTATCACTTGTGAAGTTGCCATGCTGTTAGACACCAAACAAGCCTGATACAAGAGTTTCCCAGCCATTTACAAAATACACAAAACAACAATTTGGATGGGAGCTGGATGCTCTTTAACCCCAGGATAACCCATCTGTGTGGCCCCCAAAAGCTGGGCTGCAGATTTTCACTGTCCCTTTACCCTTCACCTTGAGCTCCCAGCCTGCTCCTTCAGCTCTTCCCAGCTGGACAGCACATGGTGGGGCTCAGAGCTTCCAGCTGTTCCTGGAGGAGACCCTTCCTGGAAGCATGCTCTGGTTTGGGAGCACGTCATCTCCTAGCCTGGACCATCTCACGGTCATCCCCAAACCCATTGGTGGTGGTGGCTTTTCTCAGCTACCTGAAAGGAGAATGGAGAGAGGAGGTGGCCGATCTCTTTTCCAAAGTAACAAGTGATAGAACAAAAGGAAACAGCCTCCAGCTGCACCAGGGAAGGTTTAGACTGGAGATTAGGAACAATTTCTTCACTGAGAGGGTGCTCAGGCGTTGGAACAGGCTGCCCAGGGCAGTGCTGGAGTCACCGTCCTTGGAAGTGTTCAGAAACCATGTACATGGGTGACATGGGTGAGTGGTGGCCGTGGCAGTGCTGGGTAACGGTTGGACTTGATGGTCTTAAAGGTCTTTTCCAACCCAGCTGATTCTATGATCCTCTGATTCCCTGGTGGCACGGAGCTGGAGCATCCCGCGGGGCAGCTCCTCACACCAACCCCTCTCTCCGCAGGCCCCGAGTACCAGAAGCGGAAGCTGCTGCAGGAGATCATGGAGAACGCGGAGCACGCCATCAACATGGAGGAGGAGGCTCCTCGGCCCGAGGGGGCGCCGCCGCCCCCC
>NW_009942667.1:0-9491 GCF_000696875.1 Nestor notabilis | reverse complement strand
CCCTAACTATTCTATGATTCTATGAACATCTACATACTATCTTTATAGCTACAATCACACTGTACAGTTAATGACTTTAATCATGTTGCATTAATGGAAATGTTCTGATTTACAATATATGCTTTTCTACAATTTTCTAGCTGATGACCAACTGTAGCAATGATCCAAACCCAAAGTTCTCCATATAGTCTTACTCAAATAGCATAGATTTACTCAAATCCATCTAGTGAGTGACATTAATGCAAAGGCTAGGTATGTAAATATTAAGCCGTTCACACACACTAAAAATAGAGCTGTATTGTTTCACTTAAGTAGAATGTTTTGTCCCATATCACTCCGAGCAGTCAATGGGTATGTCAATAAATTTATACTTAAGCATATGAAACACTTGATCTCCTGTTTCTTAGCACACTATCAACTTCCACTCACAGTATCTTACTAATAATTTAGGTCTGTTACTGTCACAAATCAATTGACAAATTCTGTGTCGAATTCACTTCACTGATAGAAATTTGCCTGGATGCTAGTTTACTAGAAATTTTGCAGCAAAAATTTCTGCACACTTGTGCGTGCTTCCTCAGAAATTCTCTTCTGACTTACATAGGCTAGTGGGTTATCAGGCAGGTTTCTAACCATCCTTTCCTACATAAAGCCATATTGAGAAGCAGCTTATGGGTCAATTCCATGAGCACTTTCCCATTACTATGGATCTCACACAGTACATTGTATCTTACTCGGTTCTTAAGAGGTCAAACATCTAGAGTGATCTTATCCCAGATGCATGCAGTGGTACTCAGAAGCCTTGGAATACATGCAAATTGAAATTATATTATTCATTGGAGTTCTTTTGAGTGAATTTGATTATTCCTTAAAAGATAACCAAGTAAGTCAGAATGGAAAACTGTCCTTATCTAGAAGGTTCCTCACCTTGAGTTTTCTTCTATTCTACACAGAACATGCTGCAAGCCACTTAGAAGCTGCAATGAGAAATTAATATATAGCCCTGAACCCTTTTTAGGTGGGCTATACCAAACTTCTCTTTCATAGAATCAAGCAGGTTGGAAAAGACCTTTAAGATCATCAAGTCCCCAGCACTGCCAAGGCCACCACCAACACATGTCACTAAGGGCCTCACCTACATGGTTTATGAACACTTCCAGGGACAGCGACTCCATCATTGCCCTGAGCAGCCTCTTCCAATGCCTGAGCACCCCTTCCGGAAGAAGTTGTTCCTAATCTCCAGTCTAAATCTCCCCGGGCACAGCTTGAGGCGTCTCCTCTTGTCCTGTCATTTGTTACTTGGGAGAACAGACTGACTCCAACCCCACCACAACTCCTGTCAGGCAGTTGTAGAGAACGATAAGGTCCCCCCTGAGCCTTCTCTTCTCCAGACAAACCCCCCACACACGTCCTTCAGCCATTCCTCATCACACTTGTGCTCCAGACCCTGCACCAGCTCCGGTGCCCTTCTCTGGCCCCGCTCCAGCACCTCAATGCCTCTCTTGTAGCGAAGGGCCCAGAATTGAACACAAGATTGAAGGTGCGGCCTCACCAGTGCCAAGTACAGGGGGACAGTCCTTGCTCTGGCCCTGCTGCCACACTGGTGCTGAGTCAGGCCAGGATGCTGGGGGCTTCTTGACTGCACGGGTACAAGCTGCTCATGTTCAGATTCGTCAATCAGCACCCCCACCATAAACACCACTTTCGCTGAACTGGAGAGCAAAGCATTTTTAGCTGCAATTAAAGGTGCTGGGTAATTAAGGACCAAACAGTTCAAAACATACTTTTATTGAAGATAGGGTATAGAGAGGAATCAACCATCTGCATTTGCAGAAGGAAGGACTTCACTGTCAACCCTCAAAGCAAAACTCTCCAGGACTGACAGGAAAGTGACTGTGGTGACAACTTCTGGCTATAAAACTAATTCTCATGAGAAACTGTTCAGGACCTGACTCTTTAGACTAAAATATTTTCTCTTTCTGTTCAAATTCCTAGCAAAGCATAGAAGTTGAAATCCTATTAGATTTAGATTTTGATCTGGTAATTTCTGGGTCTTGATCTCTTATGAGAGCTCAGGCCCAATGAGCCTTCCCTATTTAAAGGCTATGTTCACCTGCATAATTTATAAGATGCTCCCAGACTGCACACTGGGGGGGTCATACTTTAAAAGCAAATAATAACAAAACTCATGGGGAAAAGAAAGAGCCAGTATTCTTTATGCATATACCTTAGCAAACGGAGTGTGCAACTGTTTGCTGTACTGTTAATACCTTTGATAACTATGGCTTTTCCTTTTTTGGATATAGTAAACATTTGTTTTTCAGAGATAATAAATAGATAATTTTGAGTCATTATAATTATTCAGCAATGTCTTTCTTTTCATTAATTAAAGTGAAAATTTATCAGTGATGACTCCACAAATAGCCTGTAAGAGTTACAAACAATAACTTGTAAATGGTGAGATACAACCCTGGAGTAGAAAAGAGCTTACTTTAGCCCAATATAAAGAATTATCAGAATAATTTAGGAAGACTAATGTTTTTAAATTACCATTATTTTACTTCATATTTTTCCATGGGAATATGTTTCATTCTGACAGTATTCTGTTCCAATGGAACCACTGCAAAACTAAAACTTAAAGAGTGTTGAAACATTAATCTTCAATGCTAAATGAAGTGTTTTTTTCAAATTTAGTCCAGTTTTATTTCACTGTGACAGACCATTTAAAGAGTAGAAGCTATTACAGCCTGGTAAACTGAAATATGCATACTTGGCGGGTACTGATGAAGGGACTCCTTATATTTCAGGACAAGACTTATCGAAATAGGCTGGATGTTAGATTTCCAGGTATATATTTGAGAATTTAAATATAAGGTACTAGCTGCTCCACAGTCTTTTGAAACTATGCTACCTATTAAAGGCATAATAGCGTACAGTTATTTATTTACTTAAAAGTTTGAGTCTTCCTAAGTGCTCATTCTAAGGACTCTCCACGTATTTTATAAGTGGGTAAAAATAACCTGTGATGAAGGTTTCTAACTCACATGCATGAGACAGTCCAAGGCTTAATGAATAAAGAGGTGAAAATATTTTCATAAACAAGAACAACTCATACGAAGGGGTAACTATTCTTCAGTTTCTGCTGTTGACCTCTCAGAACAGTGCTGTGAAACCAGAAAAAGGGAGAATGTTTTTCTTTTAAAAAGTCTTAAATACAGATGGTGCCTAAGTTCTGCACAGGTTCATTTAGCTTCCAATTGTCACGCTGTTACAGCAGTTCTCCTACTGTGAAACCTGGTAACTTTTCCCCTTCTTGCATTCCTTCTCACTGATTATTTTCTGATTCTATCAACAATTAACAAGCATTTAGTTTACCAGCTAGACCTAAGTTTGATAAAACAGGAAGAGTAATAAATGTTGCCCCTTTCCCAAATTATCAAGAAGGAAGTCTTTACTAGAAGTGTTAGGATCTGGATTTGTTAGACTGTTAGCTTGTTGAACTTTAGGAGACAAGACAGGACCCATCTATTACTAGAAATGTGTGCTATTTCTAATGTGGTAGGAATATTTTTGTTCTTATTTTTATCCTTACAAATTGTTATTTATGTGTAAAAAAACCCCACAGATACGTGTAATTATTATTATCTGTACTTGACAGTTTACCATGCACTTCATCTGTTAAGCATTAGTACAGAGGTAAACATCCAATAGCAGGAATTCAGAAGCATGTCATGCCCAAAATGCTTCACTGAGCTTCCCAGTTCTTAGATAGGCCTCTATTAGCTTCCCACTGCAGTTCTGCCATAGGTGTCTAAAAACCAGAAGAGGCTCAGGCAGACTACTGGCTAGCTCTGGGCAGATCTGCACTTCTTCACAGGCTTTTGGGATTGGCAGTCTGAGAATTGCCTGTCTCCCAACTCTCTATGAAGAGCCCAAACATGGAACAGAAGACTGTTCTGGAAACAAGCATTGAAAAGCATTAGTTGTGAAGTTCTTTGTGAAGGTTCCAGTACTTCTCATAACCAAAGGACTTTTCAGAACTGGATAATAATGAACTCTCCATTTTTGGGGCTGCAAAACTGAGCTACAGAGCATCTTCCAGGTACAAAAATGAACCAGCTAAGCTGCCTAAAGTAATTACAATAGTGCTCCTGAAAATCAAGCTGTTTTTTTCATAGGTACCTAAATATTAATTTATGAGATTAACTGAATATATATTTCCCATGTATGTGTTTCTAGAGAAATACTTCAAGGTTGGTTTACCTGTTCAAAATTTTCCTACATGTTAGCTTTTAGATGAATTATGTAATTGGGATCTTGGCTGGTGACATTTCTAGGAGAAAGTGTTACTGCAGGGCTTTCATATTTAATGACTTCAAGAAATAGAGGTTATCCAGATGCGTACAGGAATGTTTTAAATGGCCTGTGGTTGACTAGTTCACCAACAGTGGGTTTGTATGAAACTGCTAATTTTCACTGCTGCAAAATCTACCAAATACATTACAGTATTTCAAAGACAATAGAGACTGTTCATGCATATAAGAGATGCATTTTTGATACTCACTAATTATAACTATATCTCTTTTTAAAGACCAATTTGTAACACCCATACAAGTAAAAACCTTGCCACTGGTTCAGCCACACTGACCACAACCAAGCACTAGAGACCTGATCCGATTCCATAAGACGTTTCAGATGTTACGCACAAAATATTTGACCAGTTCATCATCTGCTGCAGACCTCTTCTGATCCATCATTTTACAATATTTTAAGATCTGTCTCAACACTTCTGTGGAGTTATTCCTGTTTTATACCAGAGCAGATTATACCAGAACTGCAGTCCAAGTGTCTATGTTGAGGCCTCTGCTAAAGACTCAGTTCTTTTTGTACTGTACAGACAGGGAAGACAGTACTTCCAACTGTGAAAATCAGAAAAACAATTATTAAATTCTTTGAGTATCCTGTTTCTACTACCATATCAAAAAAGAGACATGGTCTAAAAAATGGTCACTGCCATAGGAGGAGATAAGGTGTTCCCTCAGCAGTTAAACTTGAAAGAAATTGAGCCCACTTAAAAGCTTTGCCAATCAAGGTAGTTAGTCAGAAATAATCTAAACAGACTTCAAAAGTATCTTCTACTGATTGGGAGTTTTCAAATGTGGAGCATATTTTCAGCTATAAGCATAGGGGGAAAAAAAAGCAAAACAAGACTGACAAGTGGTGCCATTTAAAGTAACCCTATTTAATTTGATAAACAACTAAATGATTTTTTTTAAACTGTACAACTAAAAACTTTGACCATATTTTCACTGATGCCAAAGGTATTATCTCCCTTTTGAAAGCAATGCAAGGAAATCTCCCTTTTGAAAGCAGTGATTCCATATCCTACTGATATTAGCAGGAATTACACTTACACAGATCACAAGGCTGTAAAACTTTGATTGTTTTTTTACATATATATAGCCTATGAATGTTTGATCAGATTACTATGATAATTTGAGCAAAAACACAGGGAAAGAATAGAGTAGGCAAAACTTAGACTGCAATAATACTTTAACAATGTAGCCATAATTTGACTGAAGTTAATTTGTATTGTAGACAAACCTTAGCTGCCAGTTATTATTCATAGCAGGATCATGATCTTCATTTTTTTAATTATCTTACAACACAGCTTTCAATCTGCTCTGCAGCAAACACTTTGCTTCCATAATATCAGCTCTGCCAAACAACTTCTATTTCACATACTGTATGCATTAACACTTTGACATACAGTGAAGTCCCAGACCTAGAATTTACAAAGGTTTTTACAATCCCTTATGTGTGATAATGTGCTAGAAAGAATTTAAGTTTTGCCAGATTCTACTACTATTGTAATAACCAGGACAACAAATAATCCTTAACATTTACAGCCTGTAAACTTAGTATTTAATATGGAGTAGTACAGTTCTAAGCCCTTGCAACAGGCATTTACCTAATTCCTTTTAAGCCACTGCTCTCTATTGTGTCCATCCAGAGGGCAAATCTTTATCACTGCGTAAGACTTCACATTCTTAGAACACAAGAGATTTCTCCCAAGCTCTGCTTAATTTATTCCTCCCCATTATCAACAAATACTCAGAACAATGATAAATTAACCAGTGTTGGGAGGATTTCTGCTGAAAAGCAGCAGAAAGCTCTACAGAGAAAAGCAACCTCTTAATCTTGCTGGCAGATGGAAACCCTACTGTTCACCACTGTACAAAACAAATCTGAGAGAAACGTAATTACTCCAGTGTGATTTAGGTATAACTTCACTTCAGTAGTAATGTCATGGCTCTTTTATTACGCTGCAACCTTGTTAGAATTAAGGGCCCAATTTGGAGGAGACCAAATGACTTTTGGCAAGACAGTTGTAAAACTGAGTATGATAACTCCTTTCCAACATTTTCTAACTGCTACAGACACCAATATTGACAACAATGTTTTTTTTCTTTTTCAGAATAAACACCATAGCACCAGGAAAGGTCTTACATCAAGGACAATTTTAAACTAGTGACATTCCAATAATAGCTGCTAGGCAGGGTACTATCTCAAGCCAACACACAGAATATTTTGTGCATATTCTATATGTACTTATATGCAGTTACAGTTGTAAACATAGACACAAAACTGAAGTTGAGAAACTTCTTTTCTGCAGAGCTAATAAAAAGACAGTTTTCCTGCAGCCATAATAGCCCTTTCTGGGATCCCTGTGAAGTCTCCTTCTAAATTAAATGAAAAGATTCATGCTCTAGAGAATCTATAACACATACCAGTCATTTTTTATGTCAGATGTCTGTTGCCGAACTTGAAATAATTATCTTACCTTAGAAAAAATTAAAAAAATAAAATAAAACCTAAGTTCTATAGCAAAACAGACATATACATGCAGGTCTCTACTGCACTGTACTAGGAAGACTGGACCCTTTCACCTGCTGATCCCTGGGACTCAGAAAAACTTCAGCTAGGTCTATGAACTGAACCTAGTGAAATTGCTCTTTGATTTTATCACTTTTAATCATTTTGTAAATATCTGAGAAATCCCTGTATGTCCTCTCTGTCTGAAGTTTAAAAAGATTTTGTTAAACTAAAATCAACCCATAAGACTATTTCACTGTAAAATAAAAGAATGAAAACATTTATATTCTTTTCCAACCTTAAAAGTGAATTGCTCAGTTAAAATCAAAAGTGCTTTAGATTACTAACAGTTCTGAGAAGAGATTCACAGTTTTCTAGTTTAAAACACCTTTTTGTACAGGTTTAGACTGACATATGAAATAGTTTTCATTCAAGAAACAGGTCCCTATCTTTACAGTGTAACTTGCTAAGCAATTATAAATATTAAGTGTGCATCCACAAAGAAAACTCTCCCTCTGCCATCACTAGTGCACCCATTTCTGCATTCCTTCTGCACCTAGAACTCCCACTAGTTTCCAAGCCTGTGTGTGGAAAGCACAAGGAACCTTTGTATTTCGTAAGATGACTGTAGAAAGTATCTATTCCATACTAGAAACAAATCTGTTTGCCATTTATACAGAAGGTCCAAAGTGTATTTTCTAGATACAGCTTCATAGCACCATTTTCAATAAGGATACTTCAATCTTTTTGCACTCAGATTGAGAGCTGGATTTCCATTAGCTTGAAAAAGCTTATAAATAATAAAAAGACAGATTCTTCATTTCTTCGCACATGAAAATTAAATCAGCATCACAATAGCGCATTGATGCCAGGCCTTTAAAAAAAAATTTACAGTGTTGAAGCCATGCCATTTTGACTAAATGAGTTTATTCATTCCAAACACATTACCAACACATTTAGTACTAAAGGTGAGGAAGGGGAAAGGAAATCAAAGGATGTCTTTTAAAATACTGAATTTTGTTTACTTTAGCCAAGTCATAAAGCAAAAATATTTCTAAAAAGAGCTGCTTAACAGCTGGTGGGCACTGAGCTTACCACATATGAGTCACTACTTTTCCCATTCAGTTATTTGTCACTTCTCTAACATTTTCTGTCTAAAGAAGAAATACCTCAAGAGCCCAATCAGGTTTCACACCCCCTTTCTTGGTACTACGAAAGACACCTCATACTTCTCTTTCTTTTTTGTCTTAAAGAAACTTGAAAAAGGGTCAAGAATTTTAGGAATCTTTTGAGGTTTCTCTACATGGAATGAGTTCTGCTGTCTTAAAAAGAAGTCACTGCCATATGATGAACACCCCATGCATTTATATTCATATTTATATGAATACCCCATGCAATTTTATTTACACAGGGGTAGTTCATGAAAAGACAATTGAAGAATATAGGATTTATTTTAAGAGAGTTTACATGGGCAATGTTTCATATTTTACCCAGCATTTTCATTTACTCATACTGTTTACCTATTGTAGTATGCTATTTTACCTTACTCCTCAGTATTTTCCCTCTCCTACTTTCCAATACGAATCATTATGTCCTATTTTATCTTTTAACTACTTCAAATAAGATTAGAATACATAAAAGATGACTCATAAATATCTCCCTTGTACTCCATTAGGGAAATTAGGTCAAACTCTACTCCCTTGGTAGTCAATGGAAAACCTCTTACTGACTTCAATAACAGATCAAGCCCTAAACACACAGCTCCCTGTTGTTTCTAAGTAAATGGCACACTGTATTTCAGAAAAGTTCCAGAACTAAGTTCTTTTCAGAATGCTTCTACAAACATGAGAAGCCTGTAGTTTTATGCTGCTGAAATGTGCTTTATACATAAGACTAAAGGAAAAGATTTTTAATGTACCTTTTTAATTTTTAATAGTTACTAAAGCCAAACTAGTCTGCCTAATGTTGCCTAATATATTGCAGTAAATACCAAATAACTTCTGCTGATTTTTCCTGGGCTACTTGGGTTTAGATTTTGACTTTTTATTTGCATCCAATCTATTATGTGAAAATAACATACATAAATCCTACGTAATTAGGTCAGTTCTACTGTGAATGGTCACATAAAAAGCGGCATAAGAAAAAAAACATCATGCCTTTGCGGACAGTATTGCTTCTTGAAGAAATTTCTTTTCAACATAGTAATGAGGAGCCGAATCCTTGAAGCTCTGTGAGGTTATTTCACTCAGGAGCCTGTGGAATTGCAGCAGGGATGAAATGTGACCCCTTCCAAGCCCTGTCAGAATTGGGGCCAGCAGACGGCAGAAACCCTGATGGATCTGACACCGTCAAGTTTGCACCCAGGTATGAAGGGCTTGAATGGAAACTTAACACCTTACTGTTCTCCCTCTTGGACGCCTGTTAATCCAGAAAGTGGGAATCCAGATCAAAAAATACCCCGTGAACGTAATAAACACAGAAAAATTAAACCTTTCTTTTCAGAAAGCTAAACCCCTTCATGGGTGAAAAACAAAAAGCCGGGGTGCGGAGGCGAGCAGTGCGGGGCTAGAGGGGTGGTGCGCGGGGAGGGGGGAGAGGGAGGCGATTCGTTTCTG
>NW_009942666.1:738-3696 GCF_000696875.1 Nestor notabilis | reverse complement strand
GGGGGACACCGGGCTGGGGGCAGCGCTCGGCCCCGGCGAGGACCAGGGAGGGGACGGTTGGTGCCCGGCCCCTCCGTCGCTTCCCACTCAACATGGTAATTCCTTCTCTTTTCCTATCCTTCCCCTTGCCCTGCCCCACGAGCACCCACGGGACCCAATGAGCATCCATGGGCACCCACGGGCATCCCAGGGGCCATGGGCCTCCCGAGCACAGGGCAGGCACTGGGCATGAAGGTGGAGGTGACCACTGGGGCAGGCGCGTGCAGGGTGGCATCCTGGGATGTTTGAACTTCCCTGTGAAGTTTGGCTGGGGAATGGGGTGCAACAAGTGGGTGCTACCACATGAACCGTGCCCCGTGTGCAGGTACAGGATGCTCAATGGGTCCCAGGGCTTGTTTGTCCCCGTTGCCGTGGGCTCATGGGTGATGCTGTGCTGGGCTCGGTGGGTTGATAGCATTCACCATCTGCATTGTGCCCTGCCAAAGTTGCTGCCAGAGAGAGCTGCGGGAGAGCCAGAGGAATTGTTATTCAGAGCTGGTCTCACCACTCGAACCTCGCTCCTTCCTGAGAGGAGGGAGAAGGGGGATGGAGCTGAGTCACCCCGTGATTGAGTTAAACAACTTTCCAGCGCCAAAACACCAAAACCCAGCTGGCCTTGTTGGTGTAAACCACTTTAAAAATATGGGTATTTGGGGAGAAATATCAATCTCTATTTAACTGCACTTTGGCTTATTAAAATGGAAATAGCTTTGCAAATGTAAATCTCCTTATGCTCCCTAATGCCTTTTGTTTCGGTTCCGCGCTCGCGCGCAGCTGGTGGAAGGACCTGGGCTGGTGGTTGTTCTGGTTGTTCTGGATTTCCAGCACTCCCCAGCCAACCAGGGCCCAGAGTCTCCCACCATGGTTACCCCGAAACCTCCCCCTGCAATGAAGTGCCTTGTGACACTCAATGAGAACATTCCTAGTCATTCCAGGCCAAACCATCCCCAGCACAACCCAGCCTGTGTCTGGAGCCTCCATCAGCCCGCAGCTCCCTCCTGACGCTGGCTCATGCAGTCCCCGCTACTGGATGAAGTCCTGGGCGGTTTTGTTCCATGGGCAGGGAAGTGGCTCTGTTGACTCAGTGGATCCATCCTCCCCGTGCTCTGGGGTTCTGGTGATGGTTTGGAAGATCCTTTTTCCCCTGCATTGGGGCTATCACCTCCCCAGGCACCCCAAGGCAGGGGACCAGGGAGCTGGGATGCATGTGCTGTAGCAGGGATGCTGCTCAGGATTTGAGAGGACAGTGTCACAAGAGATGATGGGAATGGGGTGGGGCAGCTGGAAGTGTGTTCCTTTGCCCCGTTGGACCATGGCTGAGCCAGGGTACAGCGGGTTTGGGGCTGCCCATCACCCTGTGATGCCACCTGCCCTGAGCAGAGCCCCAGTCTCGTGGGACCTGGCTTCTCCTCCTGTTTTCATTTGCTTTTTTATCAGTGCCACAGATTGTTTGGTTTCAAGAGAGCTGGTTCTGGGATATGTGGAGACACTGAGAAAAAGTCAAGAAGAATTAACCAGAGCGTGACTGCAAAGTGCTTTAGCTAAAGCGCATTAAAGCTAATTAAGCTGAATTAACCAAGGCCACTGTCTCTATATGGGCTCACAGGCCAGGGATTAGCTGCCTGAGACTAATGCCCACCTTCAGCTCATCCCACCTACAGTTAATGCCACCTTCAGCTCATCCCACCTTCCCGCACTGGAGCGCAGGGATGACGGTGAGCTGTGGTTGCCCGAGGCACAGGACCTGGATGCTGGGAGGATGCTTATCCCTGCGGTGGCTCCCCAGGGTCCCTCCACTGTTAAATCCAGAGCCCAGCCCCAGGAGATGGGCTCAGTGGTGCCAGTGCTGCAGCCAGTGGCAGAGCTGGTGGCCCCTCAGTACCTGGCAGTGGACAGAGGTGCCACATGCCACGCTCTGCAGGAGGAGAGATGTCCCACTGCAGAGCGGCAGATCCCCACCCAGCCAGGCTGGGCCTGACCCTGCTCCACACAGACCTGCACCTCTAGTGCCGCAGCACCACTTCCAGCCCCCCAGCACCAGCACAGTGGATTTGTTGTGTGTTGGAGCCTCTCCTGCAGAAATACTGGCCAAGGAGTTGGATTCTGCCTGTCCCATGGCTCGTTTCAGCAGCCGTGTCTGTCTGCAGTCACCCAGTGCTGCCTGCAGCGATGCTGGGGTTTAACTGGAGCAGGCTGATGGCTCTTCCATGTACTGGCTGTGCCAGCTGGGTCTGTGCGGCCAATGTCTCCTGCAGGGCTGGGAGACCCAACTTGGAGCCCCCAGTTTACACATGGCACAAACCAGAATCCTCATCCTCATCCTGCTCTGGAAGAGCAGGGAGGGGGCTGTGACCCAGCAGAGCGATTCCCAGAAAACACTTGGAGGACTGATGTGGAGTTCGGTGAATTCAGTGATGAGACTGAACCAAAACACCCAATCCATCTTCCCATGTTTGTCCTTCCTCCCATCTGCTGCATTCCTGAAGCGAGCTGCTGAGCCCAGCACATCCCCAAGCTCTGCTCCACGTCTGGCTCAGCTTAACCCCTTGGCTGCTGCGGCTCCTCTGCCCCCGCATGGCTCTGTTCCCAAGCTCCTTTCTCAGGCTCCTTAAACCACAGCCCGGCACTGGGAACCGGACCTGGCTGTGCTCCTGATCCCTGTCTGTGTGGTGCTTGGGGTGCTCAGCACCCAGATCCTTCCCAGCTTCCAGTCCAGGAAGGTTTGGAGTCCCAGAGCTCGGCACGTTGCCAGCGTGGGCACAGAGGGACCCGGCTGAGGCGCAGCACGTGGGATGGTGGGCACGGGCTCCATGGGGTCAGTGTTCCATTGCGGGGCCGCTCTCCCCACCGGTGGCACTTTCCCCCTGCAGGATGCCGGCTCGCTGGACGCAGCAGTGCAGGGCGCCCTCCAGGCCCTCT
>NW_009942666.1:409-676 GCF_000696875.1 Nestor notabilis | reverse complement strand
CCAGGGTGATGGGCTCTGCTGCCTGCTCCAGTTCCTGATCCCAGCCAAGCGCCTCTTCGAGCACGTCCGGCAGGCAGCCTGTGTAAGCCTGTGCACCCTCTGCATGTTCCCTCCTGTCCCCATCCCCTCCCGCAGGGCGGACCATGGTGCACCCAGCTCCCTGGGACAGCTCCAGCACTGAGCCTGACAAATGCAGTCCCTGCAATAGGGGCAGAGGGACTCCAGTGTCACCTTGTCTTGCCACTGGAGAGGCTCTGGGCGGGGGTT
>NW_009942666.1:0-356 GCF_000696875.1 Nestor notabilis | reverse complement strand
TGCGGCTCAGCCCAGGGACCTCCCATCGGGTCACCAGTCAGTCCTCACTGTGGGAAGCACAGAGCCGGGCAGCAAGAGCACGTGGGGCCGGACGGGAGGGTCTGGAGCTGGTGGGGGCTCTCGCTCACGCACTGTGTTCTTCCTCCTTCCCAGGCTCCCTACTTTAACTGCATCTTTCTCCATGAAGGCTGGCCCTTGTGTCTGCACGAGAAGGTGGTGGTGCACCTCGCGCCGCTCAACCCACTCCTGCTGCGCCCCGGGGACTTCTACCTGCAAGCGGAGCCGTGTGAGGAGCACTCGGCGCGCATCACCGTCAAGCACCTCTCCCAGGACCTGCGCACGGTGGAGGAGACGCC
>NW_009942665.1:0-215 GCF_000696875.1 Nestor notabilis | reverse complement strand
CAACCCCCTCCTCCTTGTCAGTATCAGAAGGATTTGGGACAGGGGACGCTCCTCTTGGAGGTCTTAGTGATACATAATCTTCTATTTTTCTTAGGTTTCTGTTGAGTGGCTTTTTTGGGTTTTGGTTTGGTTTGGTTTTTTTTTCCGTTTTTTTTTTTTCCTCCCCCTCCTCCCCCCCCCGTTCCTTTCCAAAGCTAAAATTAAGGGACCTGGCA
>NW_009942664.1:0-5751 GCF_000696875.1 Nestor notabilis | reverse complement strand
ACATTATTAGGATAGAAATGCAGCAAATCCAGGCCTGTAATCTGCCAAAGTTGGCTTTAAATATGCCCACAGCTGCCAAGACATATTTCATTAACTTATTTGCTGTAGCTGGTTTAATTTTTCTTTTTATTGTACACTGGCTTTTTATTACTTATCTGAGAAACAGAATTTTGCTTTGTTTTATATACCACAAGCTTGGGCAAATAATTATCAGATTTCCTTTACGCTCATTTTGACTTCATTCAACTATTATACATGATCAAAAATGTACTTTTAAAAATAATCTTCTATATTTTATGTCACACCAACTATGACTTTGTTTTATGTGGTAATCAGTAGCAGTTCCTGTTAGACACAGAGCACATTCTGAATGCAGAAATAGTAAATCTGTAAAGTGCCTTGTCAAGCCTTATAAATCACCTGCTGTCCAAAGTGTGTAGCTCGTGCACTAATATCTCTTTGTGCTTTGAAACTTACTTCATGTTTCCTCAAAACAAAAAAGAAAGAGACAGACATATTATCCGTTGATACCGTAGATGAAAATTACTCGAGGAAGTCATGGACAGTGAGACAGCAGACATGGATGGGGACAAGTGAAACTGGATATATGTGCTCACCTGACTGAACTGGTCAACTGTTCAGGGTTTTGCATCAGTATAACATTCCAGGAAACCAAGAGAATTTTCACTAATTTTCCTATGAACTCTGTCACCATTCAACTTTTATGTGTGTCATATTTATCTAATATTCCTATGTGGCTACTTTAATTCTGCTCCAAACCCACCACTTTGACAGGCAGAAATCATTGGAATGTGAGAATGAGCAAAGGGCATGCTTATTTATTTTGGAAGAATCCCTGTACTACAAACTTTGAAAGATGCAACAAAACTTATTATGCCAATCATCAGCCCCTGCTGGGTTTTTCATGAAAGGAGAATATTCAAGGTAAAGTCATCCTTCACTGGACTTTGCAACGGTAAGTTGTTAGAAAATTAGGATGTCTGGTCCATCCCCTCTCAGCATTCCCTTGCCAGGACTAGGGAAAGCAACACAGATGCCAAAGCCAAATAACAAAGAAATTACAGATTTGTTGTTCTCATGCAAACTCCACTGATCTTGTACAAGGTGCTCAACAGGAACACCCTACAATCCCAATCACACAATTTACTTTATTTCTCCTCCCAGATTCACCCTGTTTACCACCTTCATTCCCTCCCAAATAATGCCTAACCTCTATTTATCCTTTCTCCACCTGCCACAGGTTTGTTGACTTTATACCTTGATTTGCTATTTATCATATAGTTGCCCAGGTAAGCTTTATGTTGATAAAAAGAAGTACACAGGTTTTTTGGGATGGATTTGCTTCTTGTGCAAGCCCTGAATGTGCTCAGGACAAGATGTAATAAGCATCTGGTCTTTAGGCACCCCATTGCTATTGCAAGTTACCTTTTAAAGAACTGAGTGCAGCTGCACCCTAAACACATGGCAGATGATGTGGTCTGTGGGAGGGGGTAGCAATGAGGCAGAAAAAGCAGACGGCTAGAAAGCCCCTTTTTGGGTATTGAGTGCATGGTGCTGAGCTGAGTGGACCAGAGGAACATTTACAGCTGACAGCAAGCTGCAGACTACACCTAGTCACTGAGAATTTTTTGCTGCCGTGAGGCAGATCTCCATTCTGCCTGATGAGATGAAAATGGTGATCTGCCTCATGGCCACTGAGGAAGGCTGCATTTAGAAAGGACTTACAGTCCCTCAGTGCACCATCCAGGAGAGGTTTGAGAAAGATGTTGTACATATAAGACTACCATGATCTTTTCCTTGATCTCAACAAGGATAAATCTTCAAAGTAATTTTGTTAATGGTGTAACTGGAGCTTGCCAGTAATGTATTACACAATTTGAGCCCTTCTACACTTATGTGTTTAATATAGTATAGTAGTATAAAATTCTTCTATTCTTAAGAGGAAGACATAGGCAACTCCAGAGAGGGATTCATCCAATTCTAAAACAGGTTTCTGAAATCAGTAGGGTAGATAATTCTGTGGAAGCACATTTGTCTCTCCATGGACTAATTTTAGGTTAGATGCCTACTACTTACATAGATAAAGTTTGTTAAGAAGAAACTTACACAAAAAATTGGGGTTTATATCAGTATAATTTTGTTTATACTGGAACTTCATATACTGACAATTCTTAAAACATGGGTAAGCATAAAAGTATGCTTGAATTTGAAAGATAGAGGCTGTCAAAAGGAAGGATTAAAAGAAGACAATGATATGGCAACAGACAAAAGACATTATGCAAAACTAAATAATAGAAAATAACCTCTTTCATGAGAGAGGTTTTGCTTAATAATTATAAAAAACCTCATTAAGTTACCCCTTAACAACTTGATATAATTTCAGCTTGATAAGAAAACATTTTTTGAAGCGATAAAACAGTTGTGAAATAGCTTACTTTTCCATTGAAACTAGAAAATAAGCTTACATCAATGTTTTTTAAAAAGAAAAAATATTCATTATTTTAGTAGAGGCTCCATTTAGCTATTTTCTACATACTACATAGTCATTAATATTTCATGAAGGATCATATTTAGCCTTCCATTCAGATTGGCTGGTTCTGTCACTATATTGTTTGTATTAAAATACAACTTAATGTTTACTAACGTCATAGCTCCACTGTTTGGAGTTGTCCTGGGTCAGCAGAACCTAAGGATCTAGCTCATCCATAGAAAAGATTCCATTAAAAAAAAAACATTGGGAACATCTGGGTCACATTGAGATTTTTTTACTCACAAATTGTACCTGAGTGTTGAAATCTGGTTTTGTTTATTTGCTTTGTTGGGGTTTTTTTGTGATGCGTTTGGTTGGTTGATATTTTTTTCTCCTGATTTTGCATTATTTCTTAATTATTATTGAAAATTGTCCTGGGTTCAGCTACAGCAGTCATATGTATAGAAGTGTTTACAGGATTATTAATCCTAAACTCAATCATCAATAGTCCATGAATATTAGGCTTTATGTAAGGTGTGTGCCCATGAGAAAAATTCTCTTGATGATCTGGCTGTGTGCAAACACTATTGTTCTGATTTTATTAATTTTAGTGGCATAGGTAATTATTCTGCCTGGTAGAGCGAATGCCAGCCAGCTGCAAGACTGACCTGCTGCTGGCTAAGGCTGAGCCCATCAGTGATGGTGGTAGCACCTCTGGGATAACCTATTTAAAAAGGGGATGGTGACAGTGGAACTGTGCAAATCTAGCAGCAGTCAGAAGACAAAGGAGTGAAAACATGCAAGAGAAACACCCAGGTCAATGCAGAAGGAGGGGAGGAGGTGCTCCAGGCACCAGACCAAGAGATTCCTCTGCAGCCCGTGGTGCAGACCATGGTGAGGCAGGCTGTGCCCCTGCAGCACATGGAGGTCCATGGAGGAGCAGATATCCACCTGCAGCTCATGGAAGACACCATGCTGGAGCAGGTAGAGATGCCCTGAAGGAGGCTGTGAGCCTGTGGAAAGCCTACACTGGAGCAGGCTCCTGCAGGAGCTGTGGCCCTATGTAGAGAGGAGCCCATGCTTGAGCAGGGTTGCTGCAGGACTTGTGACCTCACAGGGGACCTACTCTGGAGCAGCCTGTTCTTGAAGGACTGCACCCCATGGAAGGGACCCATGCTGGAGCAGTCTGTTCCTGAAGGACTGCACTCAGTGGAAGGAGCCCACACTGGAGCAGTTTGTGGAGAACTGCAGCCCATGGAAAGGACTCATGTCGGAGTTCATGGAGGACTGAATCCTGTGGGAGGGACCCCATGCTGGAGCACAAGAAGAGTCTGAGTCCTCCCTGAAGAGGAAGGAACGCAGAACCAATATGTGATGAACTGGCTACAACTGTTCCTTGTCAGTGTTAAAAATGCACACTGTTGCTCTGCCATTTTTCCCTGTCTAGTGCCCTTTTGTGTATCTTCCTAAGCTTTTTTTTTTTTTTTTAATCTTCATTAACCTTTCTCCTCAGCTTCTATATGAAAGAATAAAAGACTGGCCAGTCTGCAAGAGTCCAGAATTATTTCAGGTATTACGTTGATTTTGATTGAAAAAAGGCAGGAGCAAATTCCTGGTAATTCTTATCACTATTAGGTATAGGTGGCTATAATCAGACCTGAAACAATGATATTTGTTTTCACTTTAGTTTTAGGTTTTTTAGGAAGATTAATAAATATGAATTGTGGTACCTTTAACAAAAAATACTTTCTGTAAGGAATCCTATAGATTCCTCTACAGGAATGTGCTTAGGCATTATTTTTTCCTTATCCATTCAAGAGAAGGGACTTTTTTTTTTTTTTTTGAAATAAAGTCTAACTGCTGCACAGTTATCTGAATTTAAAAATCCTTAACGTATTTTCACTTCTTTTATTCTTCAGTTTTTATGTTTTGTAGCCCATTGACTCTGTTTATCTAATGATACTTTTAATTCCTGAAGCCTCATTTTATCCCTCAGCTTCTTAATGGAATTTTAATAAGTCCCTATACCTTTCCACTTAAAATGTTCTATGATAATCAAAAACTTCATCTTTGCATTGTGGTTTTTTTTCATGTTACATTTTTTCTAGTACCAGACTTTCTGAAGAGATGGAATAATTAGATCCATTATCTTCTTCACTTTTTTTCCCTAATTTTGTACTGATAAAGGCATTTTTAAATTATTGTTCCTGCACTCATCCTTGTCAGGAATCATCAGTTTATTCTTCTGATTCAATTAAGGTATTATCTTAAGTCAAATACTGAATGTAAACCAAAAAAAAACTCTTTTTTTTTTTTTTCCTGAAAAAGTACAACTACTTACTTCTTATATGAATAACCAACTGTCATTATACTTTTCATTTCCAGCTTCAGTACTTTTCGTGTTGGCAATCAATGCAATAAAATTGCAATGCTATGACTTGTTTCTGTGCTTATCATCTCTACTTAACAAGAACAGAAGGCCACATTTGACAATGGTTTGAAGTAGTGATATCACCTGTAGGATTTAAAAGCTTTTTATGCTAATAGGAATATTTTCTGATGAATAGTTGCTGTACATGCAATGTTTGGTTGTGTTTTGGTTTTGTTTTTGTTTTGTTTGTTGTTGTCGTCATTTGTTTGTTTTATTTCCTACTGATATGAATTAGTAAAGTGTCACAGTGGTTGGTGTTGGTTGCATTCTTACAGGTCAATATATTGTAGATATGTGGAAGGTGGCTTACACGTTTAAAATCAAAGGTTTTGAAGATTGAGCTGAAGGACAATGTCAACTGATTAAGACCACAAGGCCTTTTAGACTACAGAGCTCTTATATGTGAAAAGCGGTGCTTTTACAAGGTTTTTTTCTCTTTTCCTATCATTATTCTTACAGATTCTCTCTTGAGGAATTGAGATTTGGGCAGGAATTTTTCTTCTTTCTCTGAGACTTATTTGCCCAAAGAAAAACCAGGGTTTTTTGTAGACTTCAGGGTATGCTTTGTGAACAGGTGTCATGGTTCAAACACAGTTGGCAACCTGGAACCACGCAGCCGCTTGCTCACTCCTCCCCTTCTTCCTCCCCTAATAGTGTCCATTGTTAAGTCCACCCCTTGATCACGAGCCCATCTATATGTTGCATCTCTGCCTTGATGGCCTGAGGTGTCATGGGCCCACCCGGCTAAAACTAATTCATCCTCATGTTGCCAATCTAAGTCCATCTGAGCCACTACAATCTATCAACTTGTTGGTTGTTCTGGTGTTCC
>NW_009942663.1:1535-1813 GCF_000696875.1 Nestor notabilis | reverse complement strand
GGACCTGGGTACATCCCTATGGAGCACACACGTCCCCCCCCACCCCGTAGGACCCACATATCCCCCTGTAAAGGAACCCAGGCACATCCCTATGGAACACCCGTGTGTGCCCCCACCCATAGGACCCAGATGTGCCTCCATAGAGTACATGGCACATCCCTCGTGTCCCCATGTCCCCCATAGGACACCCAGACCCATCCCTATGGGTGTCCCCATGTCCCCCATGGGGCAGCCAGGCCCATCCCTATGGGTGTCCCCATGTCCCCCCTAGGGGAGCC
>NW_009942663.1:0-1451 GCF_000696875.1 Nestor notabilis | reverse complement strand
CATCCCTATGGATGTCCCCATGTCCCTCCATAGGGTACCCAGACCCACCCTATGGGTGTCCTCATGTCCCCCCATGGGGCAGCCAGGCCCATCCCTATGGATCCCCATATAACCCCCATAGGGGACCTGAGCGCATCCCTATGGAGCACGTGTCCTCCCACCCCATAGGACCCAGATACCCCTCCATAGGGTACCCAGGCCCATCCTTATGGATGTCCCCATGTCCCCCCATAGGGTACCCAGGCCCATCCCTATGGGTGTCCCCATGTCCCCCATGGGGCAGCCAGGCCCATCCCTATGGATGTCCCCATGTCCCCTCATAGGGCACCCAGACCCACCCCTATGGGTGACCCCATGTCCCCCATGGGGCAGCCAGGCCCATCCCTATGGATGTCCCCATGTCCCCTCATAGGGCACCCAGACCCACCCCTATGGGTGACCCCATGTCCCCCATGGGGCAGCCAGGCCCATCCCTATGGATGTCCCCATGTCCCCCCATAGGGTACCCAGACCCTATACCTGGGCCACGCGGATGATGTCGGGCACGTGCAGGTAGGCCTGCACCGGGGGCAGCCCTCGCCCCACCAGATAGGCCTCATCCGCCTTCTGCCGGTGCATCTGCCCGGTGTCCTGCTCCGAGTACACGGCCACGGTGCGGATCCCCAGCTCCGTGCAGGCCCGGAACACCCGGATGGCGATTTCACCTGCGGGTCAGCACATGCCATTGGGAACATCCCATTGGGGTCATCGCATCCCACTGGGGTCAGCACATCCCACTGGGAATCACCATTAGGGTCAGCATATCCCGCTGGGAACATCCCATTGGTGACATCCCATCCCTCCGGGGACACCCCACTGGGGACACCCCATCCCATTGGGAACATCCCATCCCACTGGGGTCAACACATCCCGCTGGGACACACCATTGGGGTCAGCACATCCCATTGGGAACATCCCATTGAGGTCAGCACATCCCACTGGGGACACCCTATCCCATTGGGAACACCCCATTGGGGTCAGTACATCCCATTGGGAACATCCCATCCCACTGGGAACACCCCATTGGGAACATCCCATTGGGGTCAGAACATCCCACTGGGAAGATCCCATCTCACTGGGAACACCCAATTGGGAACATCTCATCCCATGGGGAACACCCCCTCCCATTGGGAACATCCCATCCCCCTGGGAACATCCCATTGGGTCCATCCCATCCCACTGGGAACACCCCATTGGGGCCATCCCACCCCTCTGGGGACACCCCACTGGGGACACCCCATCCCACTGGGAACATCCCATCCCATTGGGAACATCCCAGCCCAGCCCATTGGGGACCCCCCAGGGGGACATGAGGGGGTGGGGGAGGACCCAAGGGCCATGGAGGGGGGGACACGAAGGGGACAAAGTGGGGTCCCGGAGGGCAAAGGGAGGCTCGGTGGGGGTGGGGGTGC
>NW_009942662.1:0-287 GCF_000696875.1 Nestor notabilis | reverse complement strand
TGGAAGCGGGACCCGTTCCCAAAGTCTTCGGGTCCTAAAACGCCGCAACAGGAGAACTGGAAGGGAAGGAAACCCCCATCAACGGGCTGCCAACGGGGAGGTGGCGCAACAGCCCGTGTCTGCGTCCCGTGGGTGCTCACCGTGACCATGAGCGTGTTCCAGGCGGTGGAGAAGACCTCGGCCCCCTCGTCCCCGCAGTAGTTCCTCCGCAGCTCGGACAGGAGCAGCTCTGGCTGCATCTGTGGGTACCAGGGATGGGGCCCACCCTGAACCAGCCCCCTTCTATG
>NW_009942661.1:0-1439 GCF_000696875.1 Nestor notabilis | reverse complement strand
CTGCTGTAGCTGAACCCAGGACAGACACAAATTAAGATTTTTGTTATCTGAACTACTGTGTTTTTTTCCTTTTTAGCAAGATCATTTACCTTTTCACTGAAGAAAATTATTTCAGTAAACCAAAATGTGATAGCGTGAGAAAGCAAAGAAACTGTACTCCATTTTAGACAGTTTCTCTAAGTGCTAACTTCCATTAGATATTGCAGAGTGGTGTTTGAGTCAAAAATTCACAAAACATTTCTCTTGTAGTGAAAACAATTGAGGAGATGTGTGTTGCAGAAATGGCAGGAAGCATCCAGCCAGTGTTAAACAATACAAAGGACTTACTATTCAGGCAGGCAATTTTCTCTGCATGAATATAATGTGATTACAATGGGAGCTGCTGTAGGCTAATGAGCTCCTATTCACAATTTTATGGCATGAAAGTGTTCAGCATTTCCCTTTGCACTTTAAAGCAGCTGGTACTGTGGTGAGACAGTGCCCTTCCATGGTACACTGAACAATCTGCGTGCTGCAGCAGAAAAAAAAACCCCAGAGTTCTCCTCTGTATGTTGACGACATTTAAGATAGACTAGCAGAAACTCCAACAAGGCAAATTGGTATCGCTGAAGGCATTTAATTAATGGGATTTGAAATATGTATTGCCAGACCAATCAGAGATTTAAAACAACCATAGTTTTCTACTATGAAGTAAATCTTTCAGTGTTTTGTTGTTATTGTGGGGGGTGCCTCATAAAGGTCATCAGCAAAAATCAAACATGTTTGCTTGAAGATAGTCCTTTTATTTAAGAGAAAAATTGTGTTCAGCAAATTCTGACTGAAGGAAAAATACCAAAACATACTTTTACTAAAGAAAGTAACAGAGCCTTGGACGACGTTGTTTAGTGTGAAGCGTCCCTGTCCATGGCAGGGGGGTTGGACCTAGATGATCTTAAGGTCCTTTCAAACCCTAACTATTCTATGATTCTATGAAAGTAAGATGTTTAAAGCTTTAAGATGTCATTTAACTGAATTTGATATAGGAATGGAGTATCCTTTCACATCTATTATATCATCATTATATCATGGAGAGGTGCCAAGCTTGACCTGGTGCTCACCAGGGAGGGGATGGTTGGAAATGTAGCGACCATGAGATGGTCGAGTTTAAGATCCTCAGGAGAGTGAGAAGAGCATGCAGCAAGCTCACTGCCCTGGACTTCAAGAGAGCAGACTTTGGCCTCTTCAGGAACCTGCATAGTAAGGTTCCATGGGATATAGTCCTAGAGGGCAGGGGGGGCCAAGACTGCTGGCTCATATTCAAGGATCACCTGCTACAGGCTCAGGAGCGTTGCGTCCCGACTAAAAGGAAGTGTGGCAGGAGGGCCAGGAGACCTCCATGGATGGATAAGGAACTGCTGAGGAATCTTACAGGGAAAAAAGAAGCTTACAGATGGTGGAAG
>NW_009942660.1:3595-21568 GCF_000696875.1 Nestor notabilis | reverse complement strand
GGGGAGGCATAGCTGCTTAGGATTTCTCGGAAGTTTGTTTTGAATTTGTTGCATCCAGTTATATCTTGTGTAATCATGGTATTGTGAGGTTTTGTAATCATTCCTCTGTGTTCTGGAATATTTACTTATCTCCTCAAAAATCTGACCAGAATTTCTGAGAAATGAGAAAAATCCAGTCATGCAGACAAAAAAAAAAAAATAATCTAAAAAAAAATAAAAAGGCAAAAAAAAGGGAGACAGAGAGGGAGAGAAAATAACCTTAACAGATTGGAAAAGTTCTTCAAAAATGCCTTGAAGACAAAAAATGGAAACTACAAATAGCCTCTATTTATACTCCTTAGGTTGTTTTCACCCCCGTACAGGCACCACTGATGGGAAGAGTCTTTCGGCAGTGACTGATGACTGGGGAGGGGCAGGAATAAGAGTAGCCAACTGCTCCTGTAGCAAATTCTGATTCAGAAGGGAATTTCAGCTCCTATCATGCTGCATACTGCTGCCCCACCTGAGACGGGAGAGCAAAGGCTCCCCATGCTTTGGTTCATCCTTGGGCTGCCTTCTTCAAGCTGTGTTGCCAGATCGCTGCGGAAAGGCGCGTTGGAGTAGAGAAGTGCTCTCATCTGGGGCATGTCTGGAAAACCGTTCATTATATAAGAAAACAAGATGTGCTAATGTGCACTTTAGGGGTTTTCTGCAGGCTGTTGTTCAGGAGTTACACATGGCTGTTTAATTTTATTTCTGTCTCCAAAGCCATCTCTATAAATTCCTTGACCTTCTATCTTTAGCTGCAGGGGTCTTTTGTTGCAAGATGTCTTTGTTATTCTTTGGGGGGAAAAGTCATGGTGAAACCAGGAATAAAATATATAAAGCATGTTAAGAATAAGCCCCCTTTCCATGGCATTCTGCCTTCTGTTGCTGCTCTATGGGAACTGAAGCAACTCACAACCCTTTCATACCCCAAAATGCAGGACACTTGAGAAAATGCATTTGCACTTTTTTCCTTCTGCTACAATCCATCTGTGGAAAAAATTAGACTTCAGTTTCCATGTCATTTTACTGTCACCACTCACAGGCACTTGATCACTAACAGAAAGCAAAAAAAAAATATAATAAAAGATAACAACCACAAGAGGAAATCTACTGCCAAAAAGCAGCAGAACGGGCAGAAGGCAGGGGGCAAATGATCGCTTTGCTTGTTTTGCAGTGGAGGGAACAGGCTCCCATCTCCTGATGGGATCCAGTGCCCAACAGCTCAGGTAATAGATGGAGATCAGTCTGGGCCAGGCTGGCCCTGGTGGCTCAAGGTCTAGGGACTGGCTGGCAGGTGCTGATGAGGCTTAGGGAATGCTCACATGCTCTGCTGTGCCAGCCCTATGGAGAACACCCTCCATGGAGCCATAGTGAGTGACGTCCCATTGCAGCTCGGTGGCACAGTATCACTCATGGCCTTAGACACCACATGCCGTGAAGAACAGAAGAGCTGGCAATCACTGGGATCAGACGGGAGCTTTGCAGCTTGGCTTTCCACATGTCACTCATTTGCGCTGGGTTTTTTCAGCACAAAACCAAAACAAACACCTCATTAAGCAGCAATTGTATGAAGGAGGTTGCAAGAACAGAGCCCCGACCAGCCCACCGTGCTCCTGGCTGTCTACATCCCTTGCTAATTATGGATGATGGTCACTTGGGGACCAGCCCACCACAGAACGGCTTTCTGACCCCACAGTTTCTTAGACACAGCCTGTTTGCAGCCCAGCTCCTCCCTTAGCTGATGCACAAGTAAGCAAAGCTTTGCAGCCAAGGCTGGCCTGCAGTCTCTGCTATTCGGGCACTTCCACAACAACCTGACCATGCCAGCTTGTAGTAAGAGCAGTTTCTGGGACAAACAGCACACCGAACCTGTCTGATCCCTATGTAATTAGCACAGCATCTCTTACGCACGTCCTCCCCACACAAAATACGGGCACTTGCAGCTCAACAGCCACCTGAACCGAGCCTTGCCAAAGGTCTGAAAACAACCAATGCCTGGATGAGGGTAAGCGCTGTGCCATGCACACATCACACCTCGCTGCATGTTCACAGCAGCAGTGGCATCCCACCCAGGTCTCAGAGGCACCAGTATCTACCTGGGTGCGTGTGAGGAATTAGCAGCTTGCAGGGACTGATTGGTACCCCTGAGGCGAGCTCAGCCCTGCCTGGGATCGAAGGTCGCAGAGGCAGCCATGCCAAGACGGAAGAGGGAGACAGAGACAATGGAGTGGGCTGCTGCATGAGGCTGGTTGGTACCTTTTCTCCTTAATGTGCTCTGGAACATTAAGGAACAGGGGGTGGGAGTGTCCCTGTTTCTCCCACAAACAAGGGCCTTGCCATTGCTTTGTTCAGGAAGATTTTCATTGAAGCAACCCTTTGTGTCACCCTCCCGCTCAGCCGTGGCAGTGCGTCTGCTTTGTCCTGCCAGCTCAGCCATGGAGTGTTTACAAGCCTCCCTCACCCTTCCAGGCTGTGGTTCAGCTCCATTGACACTGAAGGCAACAGACTCCTCTCTCGGCATGTGATGAATCAATTACTTCCTCTGACACTCTATTACTATAGCCCTTACATCTCCAGATTGCAGATGAAAAGACAGGCTGGAAGGGGGACAGGGAAGGGGAGAGGTCTCCTGAGGTCTCCCTTCAATTGAGTTGTTGGACATCTGAAGAAATCCCCATCTGCCATATTTAAAGACACAGAAAGATGTTTTGCTCCTGAACTGCAGAAAAATCAGAGGGTTTTCACAAAAGAAAACTGAAGAAATCAAATGGGTCAAAAAACTTGAGCAAGATGCAGTGAACAGAGATCAATGGTGAGTCAATCCCCTCTGCTGATGGAGATCCCAGACCTTGTTCCTGCTCATGATTATCAACCAAACATCAGCATTACCAAAGGTACATCATGGGAGAGCCAGGCATTACACCTTCCCTTTTCACTGCAAAATAACAATGTAAATGAAACCTCACACCAACACTCACTAAAGAGGAAGGAAGCTGAGCACATGCCTCAAACTCTCGTGCTGCAGGAGGGGGAGTCCTACTCCTTATTGGACATCCGTCAACAACCCCAGCTCTGAGGGTTCCCTGGAGGTTTCCAATACATTGAGCACTTCCCGTGCAAACACCCTGCACGCGGCATGGCCGCGGCCGGCATCGGGCTGAGCACAGGGGCTCACCCACCGCCAGTGAGTGAGTGCCAACTGTCTCTGCAAAGAGGGGTCCCCCCTCAAAGAACAGGGGTGCGCCCTTCCTCACACCAACCACAATGTCTTCTGTATCTCTGGAAGAAGTGACATTTGGGGCAGCCACAGCGCACACGCGGAGTAGCCATCCTGTCAGTTTCTGTGCCATTCGTAATAGGACTAAGTCTGTGGCATAGGATTTCTGCTGTCAGTCCCCACTGCTTCAGACTCTGCATCTAGCAGTTTATTAAACACTATTATCTCCATGTCTGACACACTGCTACTTTAAAACCACCATCATACTACTGGACTGTGATTGCTCAGCAATGCTGTACATTGGTCCCAAGAATTCCTTGGGATTCAGGGGAGGAAACCCAACAAAAACCCACAGGTTACTCTTTCTAATGATCTACTGATCTACTCACTAAGCCAGCATAAGGAAGGCTTTCTATGGTGTGTTTGAACTGATATATCAAAGAGTTGCTTAAAACATCCTAGCTGTGATTAGTGGACCATGACTGCTATTAACTTATAAGGAATTCCAGGCTCACCAGACTGTGGTTTGCAACATATTATTACATTGCCATTCAGTGGTGGTGTGCAGACACTTGATTTAAAGAAAACGGAGGACTAAGTGTCAGACTTAAAACTAACCTCCCTAAATTCTTTCATATGAGCTCTCTGCTGAGCTCTGGCCAAGAGCAACCAGAAATTTCTTGTTTTCGGTCTGCTCTTAGCAGTCTGTTCTTTTTATTTTGCATTCATATTTAATTGCAAAATTCACACCCAGCCAGAAAAGGCTGGGAACAAACTAGTTGTCGCCTGCAGTGCTCTGAACTGCTCCTGTGCAGTGCCGCTACACAGCAGCCTTTGGAGGGGAGTGTGCAGTGCACTGTTACTATCTAGACTAAGTTTTGTGCCTGCAAATACCCAGGTGTTCTCTTCTTTATAAGACAGGGAATTTAAAGTGATTTGCCAAAGCAGGACCAGTAAATTACTAACAGGGAAGAGAAAGAACCCTAATCTCACAGCTCCCAGACCCGATATTGCTGGCGAGTGTGCCACTCCCCCATTTCAGCCTGACAAAAGGGATGATATCCATTAAAAAGGCTGCGTGTAGCTAAAGCAAACAGTTGCTCATTAAAAGCCTAAACCAGTTCCTATGGAAATCAAGGTAAAACCTCCTGCTGCCTTTACTGGGCTTTGAGCCTGATCCTTAATGAAAAAAAGGGTATTTTTTTAATATCATTCTGTCACTTTCCTTACATTCACTAAACCTTCTACCTCCTGAATCTGGACAATGAACCTGACATGGAAGAGCACTGCTACCCCCACCGTGTGATGCAAAAGAAGTGACCAAGGCTCATACCCCCCCTGATATTTAGGCTTCTGAAACCCACCTGTTTGGGATGAGTCTCTGTGAATGATGTCACTTGGTGTCACCCAGTGAGCCAGAGAATTGGTGCAAAGACAGCGAAGGACCTTGGGCTCTTTACTGAAAGCATGAGCATCTCAGTGCTGTGGCTGTTCCAGTGGAATTGCTCTACTACTGTGCTATGGCATCTGCGCTAAGCAGGGTCAACAAAGATGCAAGAGGCTTAGAGCAGGAGCGTGGCTTGCACTGCACACTCACAAAAGGCTCATGCTTCTGGCACTCTCAGCTAGATCCCAAACCCTGTTAGTGAGGAGTCACCAGAGCCAGCCCTCTGCTCGCTCCCTCTCTCCCTGGCCAGAAAGGCTAAGTAAGAAGCTAGCAGGAAGGAGGGGGAGAGGTCTCTATCTCCAGGGCTATTGTTCTTGAGTCACCAGCTGGCCCTTAGTTTGTCATCATTCCAACAGGAAACAAGGTGCAAAACCAGATCGGGCTCCTACGCACGGGATGTTGGTGAGCTGGCGGGACATAGTAGAGCCCACAAGAGTGCCTTTGAGGCCATCACCTTCTGCAGAGCCTGGACCTTGTCTGTCCCTCCTAGGAGAGGCTCTGGGCACAGGGAAGCACAGCCTCAGAGCAAGCGAAGCTCTCTCAGCTCTGTAGATGAGCAACAGAGAAGAGAGACGTGAAGAATCTTGAACTGTTAACTCATGCACTGGTCTAACACCATCACGGCTAACCCATTCACTGCTGTTTCATTTTGGAAAATGACCTGGTCTTGACAGGAATTATGAACCATACAGCGGATGCTCGTTGGAGTTAAAAAACAGAGAAGCTCGTTTGAAGACAAGTAGAGCTGCAGTGTCATGTTACCCAGACTGAATTGTTTCCTGTACGTTAGAAATGTTACTTCTGGCTATCCATGCCACAAATGTATGAGCAAGCGAATGCCTTCCTTAACGACTCATCTTCGACTTCCCCTCTCTGCAAAGTTAAAGCTCCACTCGCCCAGTGTCACAGGAGATGCAGTCACTTCCCCTTGTGCCCCAGCAAAGAATCCCCCCAAGACCTGGCGTTCTGTAGTGCTCCAAATGTATATCTCTTTTCAAAGCATCTTCCCAATCTCAAGATGAACTGCATTGTTTCTAAAATGTTTACTAATAAGCTAATTATGCATACTTTTCAAAGCATTTACTAATTAGATGTCCATAATTGCTGCTTTGTCTACTCTTAACCTTCGCTGATGGGAGGGCAGCTTCTTGCAGTATTATGCTCTTGTTTGAAGGAGATGGTCAAGAGAGCCAGGCTGAATACTGCTACCACCAGCTGCCTGCCTATGGGCACTGGGGCTGGCTGCCGCCCCCCCCACCGCTGTCTTGTGCGCCCGGGTGCGGCCTGCCGCTCCCCCAGCTGCCTGAGCAAGGGACTTGGGCCAGTGCCTCTGCTGCTCTCTAGGAAGGATGCAGAGCCGCTTTGTTCCAGTGCCCAGCTTCCTGAAGCACAGGAGATGGTCACGCTGCCATAAGAGGTCTTCACTGGCTAGCCAAGCCCATGTGCTTAATCCTTTGTAGTATGGCCCGGGAACACCAATATGTTACTGCCAGCATCCCCTGGCAGTCACTGCTCTGCAGGACAAGCACTGGAAGCATGGTGTATTCCCTTGACAAACCTTGTTCCTCTCTGTCCTTCAGGCTGGAAGCAAGGGGCATCTCCTGCCATACCTGCCTGGTACCCAGCACACACCAGGATGCTGAACTTGCTTCAACTATCTTGGAATCATTGTGGCACTTTCGAGGTCACAGTGACAACTGCATAAATTTCCTCACCAAGGTGGCCCCAATTCCTGTTTCTGGAAACCCTTGGGCTTGACATGAGGAGCCAAGGTCAGGAGGAAGATCCTGACTGTGCAGCTCCGGGCTGCCTCCAATTTTCTTGCTCCTGCCCGTTTTGGAGCACCGGCCCCGTGTCTCCAGGAACCTTTCCCAGCTTTTGGCGTGTGCCACCAGAGGGGGCTGCGAGCCACGGCTCCGGTCCCCCAAATCCTCCCCAGGCGGGGATCCCAGCCATCAGTAGCGGCATGTGCTGGAAAGGGCGACAGAAAAACCCGCTGGCATGGCCTGATGATCAGTCGGGCTTTTGTCAAGAAATAACGTTCCCCCGGTGCAGATGTTATGAGTCAGCTAAAAGGTCTCCTGCTTGCAGAGGGAGCACAAGCCCGACGGCTGCAGTGCGGAGGGAGCATGCCTCCGCCGTGTGTGTACAGCAACGTCCCGGCACTCAACCACAGCTCTGCCCAGCCTAATCCTCAGACGACTGTGGCCAGGGACAGCAGTCAGTAGCCAGTCTCAGAAGGGGCCTTTTAATGGTCCAGAAAGAAGCCCAGCAGCAGGAGGGAGGCACAAATGGAAAAGGTGGTTGGTTATAAATGCAATTCACTTGGAGCTGAGGTTTCTGACTTGGATTTTCCAAGCAAGCAGCGCAGACAGAACAGCAAAATGGCAATTAGGAAGGAGCCGGTAGCCCAGCTATGTGACTGCAGAAGCTGAGCTACCCCTCCTGACTGGACAGCCACCCCGGTTACACACCTGCAGCAGATGGTTCATGTCACTCCTGGCATCATAAATGAACCCTGGCATGCACGAGGCTGCCCAAGTACAGCCCTGCCACACAGGGAGTGGAAACATTTCACCACAGCTGCAGCAGTACAGGCTTTTCCACTGGATGCCACTTCCCTGTTCAGAGAGCAGATACAGTGATGCAGGTCCACAGTGCCTGAGCAACAGCTGCACTTGCAGCCCAGAGGGGAAGAAATGGTGAGCAGACAGGCTATTACAGTTACTTCTGAATAGTTCAGCAAGTCTTTTATCAGAGCATCAAACTTCCCTTTTGGCTCTGTCCTACAGCTGCAGGACAGTGCAAAGAACAGCCTAGGTCCCACACTCCCTATCACAGAGGGCCCTACCTCCCACAACAGGAACCCCTGCTGTGCTCCAATTTTCTCAACCTGAAGTGCCTTCCCAAAGTAAGGTGCTTCCTCAAAACGCAGATAAAGCACAAGGGAGGTGGTGAGAAAAATAAGTTCTGGGACTTCAGTTCCACCCAGTTTCTCCTTTCATGATGGTGGTGGACACCGGCAAAAAATAACAGCCCAGATGTGCCTCCAGAAAAACAACAGCAACACCCAGCACCGAGCAGCCATCCTGGCTGCCACCCCTGGGCATCCATCCCTGGCTGATGCTCCCGCCCTCGGGGCAGGGAGGGCCAGCTGTGAAGCTGCTCCAGCAGCCAGCTCGCTCAGCTCTGTATCCGGACCACAGCAGGTAGATGGGCCCTTTCCGGCCAGCTGCTGACTGAGGGGAAATCACTGACCTTTCTGCAGACATCCCTGGGGTGCCAAGCATTGCACAAAACACAGGAGGAAACGCCTCCCGTCCCAAAGGGAAATCTAAAGCAGATACAAGGAAGGCCAGAAAGGACACAGTAAAACTAAAAAGACTTTTGCAGATATTTTTGTAGGCCTTAGAACAGGTTTTAGGAATGTAAATGTTATGCTTTATGAGAGAGAAACTTTAGCCTAATAAGGTAAAACAAGACGTCGAAGCAAGAAGCAACAGAGGAAGGGGGTATGGTGTTTACCTTTGGCAGCTGGAATCACAGACCAGCCTGCCGCTCCGATAGCTGCCAGGCAGCAACACAAGAGTAGGGTGAACCTTGTCTGCCCAGAGACAGAGGGCCACAATGGGGTTCATCAGCCTGTCTGTCACCTTTGTGTGAATGTGCTCTATATTAATGATCAGATGTCAAAAGAAGGGCGCTGCCCAGAGACTGTTTCTTAAATGCTGAACTCCTGTTCCTGTTAAGGTTCCCACCTGCAGCTGTAATGAGGCCTTTGCTTCTTCATAAAATACCCTCTGATGCTCAGATGAGATTTATTACTAGCTGGTCACTTATTACAACTGCTTAATGCCCAAGTATTACACAGTGTTAATACTCATCTCTTTCTGGTAGGTCACTTAGAAAAAAAATCTCCCTCCTATCAATTTCTTTCGGGCAGTGTTTATCACACACTGATTTCATTTGTTTTGTTATGCTTCCTACCAAGCACTGTCCATGATGATCTTTCAAACACAATCCTTTGTAGTGCTGGCTCTGGGGAGCAGGCACCCAAGGTCTGCTTGGCTCCCAGCTCATAGCTGTAAGCCAGCAGAAGCCCAAGAGCACTGTGGATGAACTCTGTTTCACCCTGCACACAGGTGGCAGTTGAGGGAATAGAGAGGTGCAGGCAAACTTAACTTTCAGGAGAGGTTTGATGTTAATACCTGGTTTCTAGAGAGCAATGTTGCTGCAGGAGCTGAAATGAATCAGAGACCCTGACAAACCCTCCACCATTAATGTCCCACATGGGGGACCAAAACCCTTCAACTCAAACCTTTCTGTTTTAACTAAAGTCTCCTTTGTGCACATGCATGCAGAAAGGGAAAAGATGAGACCACATAGCAGCCACTCAGAAGATCTGCCATGGTAAAGTAAAAGCAGCAAAGGGACAACATCTCCAGCACTCAGGTAGCCTCTCCACTACACACCACCTGCACCTTGGGACCAGACCCTGCCCTCTCACAGGCAGCAAAACACGGCAAAGTTGTGCAAGGTGCTCAGATCTCAAACTGACAGCTTCCTACAAGCTGAGGAAAACACAGGTGCCCATGGTGGTTTCTGGCTCTCTGACCAACATGGCTTTACTTGCCCGAGACCTTGGAGAAGCAGAAGCAGGAGTCCCTCCTGCCCAGTTCAACCTCTGTCTTGCATACAACATTGTCCTGCCTAATACCTATCACATACTCCACAGACTGTGAATATAGGCCTATAAAGCTTTTATTACTGTGAATATGGGGCAACTGCAGTAGCTACGAGAAGGCTATACAGTTCAGCCTGTGCAAGCAATAATAAAATCTGATAGCAACCATCATTCTCATGTGCACTGCTGAGGGTTGTTGTGTTCATCTTTGCTCACTATAAGCCTTTCTCTAACTTCTCTTTCTAAACACAGGCCTGATCCTGCAAAGTGCTAAATGCCTTGCACACGCAGTGACTTCAGGGAGAGTTCATGGTGCTGTAAGCCTTATTAGGCCAGGCTTTATCTGTAAGGGGTTATGAGATCCCAAATGACATCAATCAGCACACCTTCATTAGAATCAGAGGAGCTGATTTATGGTGGCTGAGGGTCCAGCTCTACACTTCATAACCTTCCGTACATCATCAAACCCATGCTGAATTCTTTGTTCTCCACAGGACTGATTCTACAGCCCTATAAATGCTTCCCCTGCCCCTCCATCCTTCTTGAAAACAGAGTTCCCCTCTCTATATATAACCCCCTTTTTAATCAACAGGACCATCATGTCTGGCAAGACTGCTGTGTCAGGCCCCAAGCTCCTTCGCAGCTCAGGCATCCCTGTAGCTGGCTGTGGATTCCAGATTAAGCACACAGGTTTATGTGTCTGCTGAGACCATGTTATTAACTCAGCCTTTTATGGTGCCCTTTGATGCTGTTAATTATTCTTTACTAGTTGTTAATTGTTTTTCCTGGGCATCTAGTTTCTGAGTCCCATCTTAGAAGAGAAAGAAAAAAAGGCAAACAAAACCAAACCCCCAGTTTACCAAAAGCAGCAGAAAGTCAGATGCAGCCCAAACAGCTCAGACCACCAAGCCCCCAGCTTCACATGGCCCAAGCCTGGGTCTCCAGCCCTAGGGCTCTATATGCCATATCTCTGCCTAGTTACGCACCAGGAAATTGCTCTGCTCTCACACCATGGTTTAAAAGAACAGCATGGCCACTTCAACACTGAGAAAAACAAGCTGCCTTTTAACAGAAGTCAAGGGTTCAAAGCCAGTTAGCTATTGCTTTCAAGCTGATACAAGGCTGAGTTAAGAACCAGCATTTCAGTGCAGAGTGGGCTCATCCTATTTGTTCAAAGCTGCATCTTACAACCACCCAGCTGGTAAGGGCAAATTTGCCCGTGAAAGGCAACGAGATGCAGATCTGCATGGCCTCAGGACAATGCTTGTTTTCACACACAAGGAAGCATAAGGCCCATATTGCTAGACAAAATTGGGAAGAGAAGGGACTATGTACTAGAAAGGAAGAGGAAGTCTCTTACTTGCAGTCGTGTTTTTCAATTTCAAAGTGTGGGTTGAAGTTGAGGATAATCTTCTGGTTGGGTTCAGGGGCATAGATGACCCACTCACAGTTCTGGTGGGAAGGGTAGTCATTGGGGTAGCCCGGAGAGGTGATGTACCCAGCATCCTTGGAGTTCAGGCGGCCCCCACATGGCTGAGCTGCAGAGACACAGAAGGCAACAAAGCATTGAAACAGGTTCTGGGCATAGCCTGCACACAGCCAGTCCCTCCGGGCCACTGCTAGGGGTGGTCTGATAAAGGCCGTTGACATCCATTTGGTACTCTAATATTTCATATTAATCTCTGTGCAAGGGCAATTATGCTACACAACAAACCTACTTCTTTTCCCTTCCACCTCCTGCCACACTTACATACCACATTTCACACAGACCAGAAAAAAAGAAATAAATGCTCTTGCCGAGGCAATTACAGAGCCATAAAGCAAGAGACAGATTGATATCAGATCATCTGGAGCCGCCTCATTTTATCCCTTATTTTGCCTCCTTCGCAAGCTGCTCCATGGCAGTCTCCCACAGCTGCCTCAGGAGACACTAGAATCTGGATGCTACAAATACATCTGCAGGAGTGCACAAAGTTTTCCTGTTCCCCGTGCAGGAAGCTAGGGCATGGTGGGACTGATGGCTCCAGCCTGCAGCCCCACAACAGCCCTTCCCCACTTGCTGTGCTCTCCATGCTCAACCCTGCCTGCCCCCATGACCCTATCTCAGCACATCGGCTTCCCACCTCCTGAAACCTTTCAAGCTAGCCGCAGCCACTGGAATTGCAGGCGCAGACAATCAGCAGTGGTGGTTTTGTGGGGCTAGCCCACAAATGTCTGGCAATGGCTGCATGGTGAGCGGAGGAAGCACTCTCAGCTTTGGGTTAGAACAGGCCCTAGAGGGTGATTTCATCTTCAAAAAAACATTTAATCTCATGAACACTGCAAATCAAATTTATTATTGAGTTACTTGCTGGGAGGAAAATCTGCATCACATGCTCAATTGATAACATGCTACAAGTCCCAGCAAAGTCCCTTTCTCCACAGGGCCCCTATTGCGTGTGTCTTGCTGCCCCTCCTCTGTTGCCACCACCCTGTCCCAACACTTCTGCCCCACGGGCTGCCACAGCTGTCCTCAGAGGACAGCACTGCCTCCTTGCAGCCAGCAAAACAGGCAAAAAACCAGCAAAATGAGCAAAACCCAGCAAAACCCTAAACCCCTCCACAGGGCAGGCTGGCAGGGACACAGGGTGGAACCCAGACCCCCACTGCAGAAAGGCTTCCCCCTCCCTGATGTAAGAGGGCAACCACATGTCCCACACCCCATCAACTCTGTGGACTGAGGGGGTCTCCGCCATGCTCCCCACTGCCTTGATCCTGAGAGTTCTTCCTGTCCCACCTGCAGCAGCAGTCACTGCAAAGCCCTGAGACCTCCTGGTGGTGTGTGGCCTCAGCCCTACCTACACTGTGGGTCTGACTCTGTCAGTCAGCCACAGAGGCATCACAAGTCTGCCTGCTCTTGGTGGGGACATCCCAGTTGCTTTCAAACTGCCCTGTTGCCAGAACTGACACAAGCAGCAGCAGCAAGGCAGGACCCCTCGGTGGTAACGCTTCCTGGGAAAAAGCACTTTGAATAAACAACCTGCTGCCCGCAGAAAGCACACGTGCCCCGTGCGGGAACGAGGAAGCAGGAGGGCCCTTTGTAGGGGAGCAAAGCTTCCTTCAAAATGAAAAAGAATTGTCTCACTTTCTCCCCTGTTTTTCATGCCCTCTAACACATTCATTCTTCAAAATAACTTTCTTCTCACACACCCAAAGGCAGCTCTGCAGCCTTCTCTTTTTTCTTAAAATAAACCTGTAAGTATCCTGAAAAATACGAGGGGAAAAATCGCAACACTGCCATAGAAGAGCTGAGAATACCAAAAAACATCTGGTTTTGTTCCACAGGAGAGCTTGCTCAACACACAGACATTTACAAACCTACGTTCTTGCACAGATCTCTTCTCTCGGTAAGGCATATTTGCCCACAGGTGTCTATGTGGGTTGGGGGTGGGGGGAGAGAGAGAGAGAGAGAGAGACATTCACGTGGAAGGAAGAAATTCACCGACTTGTTGACATCAATGTACAAATAGACGTGTAATTCACACTTCACTCATGTACACACTTTCACACCTTCACATAAAAATTCACACCTCGTTTGCACACATGTCCACCCCCTCCAGCAAAGAGAAATACTCAAGCTGCAGATTATTTTTCTTGGAAAGGGCAAAGTCTCCAAACAATGAAAATACAGTCAAGCCTTCCACACCTCGTCATCCCCTCCCTGTCTCTCCAGCTTTCACACACATGCTACCCGCTAGGCTGATACCACCAACATCACCCACCACTCAGAAGTTGCTAGCCCCTTACTCACGCCGGATACTATGAATACTCTCCGAGCCGTTGCAACTCAATGGGTTGGAGGGGAACTGCAATGTGAACAGGGGTGTCAGGCTCCAGCTTGGTCTGGCTCTTCCCTGACAAGTAAGCTCAGGAGCAGAAGCCCAGATTTATCCTGATCTTAAAACTTCTCCATTGCCCTGTGAGGCCATTGCAGGTCAGCAGGACTAAGCTAAAGAAATCCATTCCTGGGCTTAATCCTGATTTCAGGTCAGTTTGGTGCTCAAGCTAAACCGCTGGTGCCAGTGAGGGCAGCCTGAGTGAGAGGGGCTGGAGCCCAGTTCTCTGTAGCTGAGGTCTCTGCAGCAAATGGGACAAACAGGTGAAACCACTGAGCAGAAAGGAGCACCAGCCACATCCCTCAGGTGTTCAAATACCACTCAGAAAGACTCCCTGCCTTTCCGCAGCACAGAAAGCCTTCCACCTGCATGAAAGCTTATATGTGTTGTTCAGAGTAACAGATTCTGTCTTCTCATTCGTCCCTCCCCAGAAAGGTTCAGGGA
This sequence comes from Nestor notabilis, assembly GCF_000696875.1. Taxonomy (NCBI): domain Eukaryota; kingdom Metazoa; phylum Chordata; class Aves; order Psittaciformes; family Psittacidae; genus Nestor; species Nestor notabilis. The sequence continues at coordinate 7,874 of NW_009942660.1, read as the reverse complement.
AAGGAAGGGGACTAGTTCAGTACACTGCCACCTTGTCTACATACAGCATCAGGCCACATGATGGGCAATAGCATACCAGGAACGCAGGCCTTCGTAAGAGTTACCTGAAGAGGCAAATTACTTTAATATCTTTGTAATTGTTCTGCTGTACTTCTCTTTTGATTCACCAGAACGCCTGCACCAAAAAAAAAAAAAAAATCTATCGCTGTGCCCACTGGCAGGCAAAGGGTTTGTCTCAGTAGACATGCCAACCACTGGCTTTCTGTATAAGATCAGGCCTGTTTTGTACACAGCAGAGAGTCAAGCTTTGACATAAATGTGTCCTTTCAAACTCATGCATTGAATCCATGTAAAAAAATAAAAATTCAAAAGAAGAAAGAAGGTGAGTGGCATGGCTACTGCCCAGGCTGCATGCTTGGGAAGCAAGATGTGCTCCACAGCTAATTAATGGGCTCTGGCAGCTTTTGCGAGCCCTGAATTCACTTAATAAAACTAAAATGAAATTCTGAAGTATAAGCCAAGTCTGCCAGGTGTGTGGGACATCCCATTGCTCAGTAGGCAAAATGCAGGCATTGAAAGCAAACTGCTGGGGCCCCTGCCAGCCTGCGTGACAGAGGGGCCAGTGCAGGGAGGCTGCGGGAGAGCAGCCAGGCTCCTCAATGGAGTCTATGGAGGTCAACGCTCCCCGGCAGCGTCGAAGCAGGTTGTGTTCTGGATCGGAGATCCTCAGATCCCCTCGTTTTATGGCCTACCATGTGATTTAAGATTATCCCAGCAACCCTCTGCTTGGAGGACCACTCCAACAGAAGTATACCACAGGATGGCAACCATGTCATAGGGATAGGAAAGGAAGACCTGGAAGTCAAACTCCTGCACAGCATACAGCAGGCAACTTCAGCTTCCCATGGAGATGAGCATCGGGAGCTGAGTTCCTCACCCTTTGCAGGGGGCAGACCCCTCTCTCCCCCTTTGCGGGGGGCAGCCCCCTCTTCCCCTGCCCTGGCCTGCTAGAGGTATCCAGGCTGATTAAGCCTTCTCCTGCCTCCCCCAGGCTGCAACGAGCAACCGTCACTCAGGGGACCCAAAAATAACAGCCACACCTCGGAAACCTCCACCCAGACTTGGGGCTTTTCAGCACTTAAGCTCATCAGCACAGGCTGAAACCTTAGGCCGGGAGCAGAGCGTTCTACTTGAATTTCCTGGTGATTAAACCCCTCTGGATTTCCCTCACCCCAGGAGAGCAGGGCTCACTGTTATTGTTGGACCTTCAACACAGAAACTAAAGCCAACTCTGCCTGTAACAAAAATAATCATCACCAGAGAGGCCCATTTCACAACAAACACCCAAAACAGCCTCTCAGAGCTTGTAGTGTCCAGCAGAAAACTATCACATGTTTTGATCTCTTGGGTACAGTTTACTTTGGGGATGTGATTGAGGGCTATGCACAAAATATAAGGCATTCTTGTTGCCTTAGAGGCACGGAACAGCATCCCTGTCTGTGCTACTCAGAAAGAACAGCCTCTGAGGGCAGTAAAAAGAGCAAGGGAGAGAGATCCCTGGAGTTCCATAGCAGAGATGCACTGCCTCGCCTCATCACTTATTTCCCTTCCCCACATGAGGCCCTCACAGCCCAGCTCCACACTCTCATCCAAATCCTGAAGAAGATTTCTACGTCCCTGGATTCAGCGCTGGGCAGACGAGATCCACCCTGTCAACCATCCAACAGTGCAGCAATACACAGGTCCTGGCTCACACAACCTACTGCTCTCAGAGCTGCTTAACTTGGCACAAGCCATTGTGCAGCAAACCCTGAATTTCAGCCCCATTAGAGTCAAGCAGCTCTTCAAGAAGTGAAGTTTTTCAGGGTCCATGTGTATCCAAGCACTTTGCCAAACCGTGGTATGGAGGGGAGAAACAGATCTCTCCTGCTGAGGGTTCGTTACTGCTAACATTTATCCTGTCTCATTCCCCAGCCTGGGAGTGAGTCTGGGTATGGCTAATGTAGCAGGGGCTCTCACGCCAAACCGTACAGCGCAACTTTCGCATCAGGCAGGAACATAAATGCAAACTCTTGGGATTTAAATGATACAGCTTAGCCATCAGCCAAGAAGAGAGACATAATGCGGACGAAGCTAATAAGATTAGATATTTTATCCCCAGTAGCATAGATCATTTTAGCAGAAGCATGTTTGCTTTGGATTGTGAGATAAAGCTTCAAAGGCTTCCTGAACAAATTAATGGACAAACACACCCAAACAACACAAAGCACTTAACATGCACATTTCATCCCAGAGCAGTACCCACATCCACGTCTTGGGATTTCACACAGCCAGGGACAGTCCCCTGAACATTTCAGAGGACCTTTACCAGTTTAACTCAGTTTTCATTTAAGAGTAAAGGCACAGCAAAGCAGAATTTAAAGAGTGCTTTTGTGATCTGAACTAGGGTTTTGTTTGATTCAAAGTGTTTCAAGTGTGTCATGAGACAGGCTCATGAAAACACTGTCTGGGCTTAAGCAAGAGAGGAAAGCGCCAATCCATCAGTTGAGGAATGCGGCCGTTTGACCACTTCCTAAGGCAAATGGGAGGGATGCAATATATTCACTTTATAGCGCTGGACAGCAGTGAGAGGAGAACACCGGAAAGCTCAGCAAATGGAACATTTTAGCTGTGAGCCTTAGCAAAAAAAAAGATACCCTTTTAAACTATTTTTAAATACAAAGGGAGTGCTGGAGGAAGGAATAGAAAGTGATGTGAAGATTTCTGATGCCTGCACTTTCTTTGCCATGTTAATCCACAGACAAATTAAGTGGAAACCTGAAATAGAGACCTACTCAAGCTTCACTGTGGAAAATGAAAGGGCCAAATCCTGCATGCAAATCCAGGCAATTTGCTTTGAAATCACTGGAGTTCAGCTGATTTCCACCCCTGCAGTTCCACATAGCCACCTTTCAGGAGCTGGCTTTCTATGACTTCATTTAGTGGCAACCTTGACCTTTAAATGTTGCCAACTTTGGGGTTTTGGTAGTTCACCCCCCCAGCCTTGTATCTTTGATGATATTTTATATCCTGGTTTTACATGGTGCAACCTCCTCTAACATTGTTACTTGTCATCTTGGATCACAGGTAAATGCAATTCCAATAGGGCAAGCAGCTTAATAGTGTTAGTCTTTATATAGATATACGTGCACACAATTCTCCCAGCTTGCCTGCAAATGTAATCGGTGGGTCTGGAATTACAACCCCTGGCAACTCCAGTAATCATTCCAGAGAGAGTGCGAGTGTGTGTGCACATGCATGGGAGGGGGATAGCTGCATCCTGAACTTGCAGGAATCATGTCTGTTTCTCCTGCCTCTATGATAGACTCCCAAGGGTTTGAAGTCTTGTGGAAACACACTGCCATCTCCCAGGAATAGGTGGCATCAGGAGATCTTCAAGCAGCAGATTGGGCAGTTTCTGAGGAAACCTCACGGGTAGCACAGGCAGGGAAATGGAGGCTTGGGGACACCTGAAAGCTCAGAGCAGAGGCAGAAATAAAGCACAGGCTTCCTGCACGGCAGCCTGCCACCTTACCTGTAGGCTACAGTAGGAAATAATATGAGGATTTGCTTGAAAACAATTTGCTGTGCCACCCCCGTGAATACTATCAATAACAGGCTGGTTCGAGGGCCATGGAGGAAAAGCAAGAGACATTTTAATTCCACATATTGAAAAAAGAGCCATGGATTCACCTAGGATTCCTCTCTAAAGAGCTTCAGGCTTGATGAAAGGTGTTCGATGCCTCTGAAATACTAATTAGTATTGTTATTACGACAATTCCAAGAAGGAAAAAAAAAAAGCCTATCTCATCTCTCATCTCCTCCTGCACCCTCCCAGCTTGCTCACACCTTCGGAGCCCACCTGTCAGGGTCTATTCCAAAACCAAATCCTGGCTCTCCCCAGAGGGCAATGGCAGTTTATTCCTGCCTCTTCCCAAAGTGGCTGGCAGAGCCTCTCCAAATCCCACGACACCCCTGACAGCCCTCCCTCCCAGGGGCCCTGTTTGAGCTGCAGAGCAAAGCCTCCTGCCTTGGCAAGAGGCAGCCCCACGGACGGGATGGGAAGGGAGGCAGTGCCTCTGGAGTCATGCAGGGAGATGCCCTGCTGCAGCTCCCTCTCTGCATGCTGCTGAGCAGTGGCAGCTTCTGCCTTTATGGTAGTTTGCTCAAACCCAGCTACTGCGGAGCTGCACTACTAGTGCCGAAGTTATTACACATTCTGGCGAGTGCCTTAAACACA
>NW_009942660.1:0-3564 GCF_000696875.1 Nestor notabilis | reverse complement strand
GCCATGTGAGCACATATTCAGCAGTAAAACAGAAATGGAGGAAAGCAGGAGCAAGCCTCAGGGTGTGCAAGAGGAAGAAAGTTCTCAAGGGGCTCTGGGTGTGCGGCAGAGAGTGCAAGGAAGGGAAGGATGCAGGAGTGTACTTGTGGCAGGCGGCAAAGTTGGGGTGTCCAGAGGGGCTCTCTGTGAGAGAGAAGAGGTAGAGATTTGTGTGCTTGTGAAGAGAGAGGAGGAACTAGGGAGATAAGTGTGTGTGTATGTGTCTGCATGCACAAGTGGTTGGGGTTTTCCTTCCTCCTTTCCCCACAGGCATCCCCTAAAAACCAGGGTCCAAAAGGAGCCTTTCAACGTAATGTAAGCAGAGCAAAAGGACAGTGTCCTTTTGACTTCATCATCTTCCTAAAGGAAAGGCAGGCATTCAAGCCCCACACAGACAGCACTTCACAGCTAGGGGTGACCCACCAGAACAGCTGGGGCAGATGTCTTGCCTTTGTCTCAAATGCACAGGGATAAATCAGGACAGGTTTCAAAGACCTGGAGCCCAGCACTTCATCTCTGGAGCCCATTTTCTTTGACTCATCAAGTATGAAGAGAGGGGGAGAAGCATTCAGACAGAAAGTCTCTGCAGCCATCCATCCCTGCAAGTAATACTTCAGGCTGTTCTGCATGCCGACTCACTGCTTGTACCCTTTCCCCCAACCTGCTTGGGAAGAGGCTGCATCACCAAGGCTGCAGTTAGAGTCCCAGCCCTGCAGCATTACCCTAGCCATCCTCCCCAGTGAGATCCACAGGCACTGCTTGCACATAGAAAGGGTTACAGCTTCGAGTTGTGATTTCGAGTGTTTGGCCCTGTGCCTGCCAACCTCGTGCTGACAAACCTCTCCTCCGTGTCTGCGCTTGTGTCTTTTTACTGCGCAGGCATCAATCCTGGCTCAGGATCTGGCCTTCCGAGATTGTGATTTGGCTCAGGCAGGGAGAAGGCTGACCCTTTGATTCTGAGCATGATTAAAACCATGCTACTGTAGCGCTAAGCTGTGCACAACACTGCTAGCAACAGCCCTGATTTATGTTGTTGCTAGTGTTGCGGTTTCCACCAGGGTGTAGACAGGGATTTTGAAAATAGCCCAGCTACCTCTTTGTCTGTGTGTGTATTATAATTAGAAATGTGTCAAAGGGCTGTTACAGAGTGAGGGTAGAGCTGGAAATGTTCACACCCCGCTTCTGCCCCCACCTCCGTGCTGACACCATCACCCCCAGCTTGGGTGTGTACAGGCACATCAGCTCTCCACACTTCCCGGATCAGACAACCGTATTCCTGAGACCCATGGGGACGCGGTGGCGGTGACTTCACGGCACAATGGAGAGCAAGTTTAGCAGCTTCCAGTTTGCTCTCAGGCTCCTGCAATCTGCCCCCACCATTGTGGCTAAATGCCGACTTTCTCTATTTTGATTTCAGATAGGATCACGGGTCTCGGATACAGACGATTTATTTTCCTAGCCCAGCTGGTCTGTCAGAGGTCATATAATTTGGCAGCAATCCCAGTGCTTAAAAATTAATTTTTCCTTATTAATACAGCTGGGGGTCCCACAGGATAGGATCCCAGCCTTATCTGAACCTGACAGCTTCCTAAACCACATGAAGGATGCTTTCTCCTCTCAGGCTATCTGTGATACAAGGCCACCATGTCCTGGAACCCAGCAGCACTGGAGGTTTCTGCTAGGAAACCAACCCACCCGCCAGACCAGAGTGGCACGCTGCTGGGACAGGGAGCGCTGCCTTCTCCAGCCCAGCAAAGTAGGTTGCTTTAGCATTTTAACCTTAAAAGCCGCACACGAGGTACCAAACACAGAGTAAATACTGTGAAGGGGGCTGGATGGGAGAAAGAGCAGGGCAGTGAGATGGAAGGCACCTCTGTAGAGCCCCTTGGAACCAACGTGTCCAACTGCTGCTCCACACACCACACAGCATGATTTTTCTGTGTCAGGGAAGTTAGGTAAATAAAATGCAGCATCCTAACCTGGGTCAGAACCCCCAGTGAGCTTCTATCAGTCGTTTTCAGTGACACTCCTGACAACTGCCTGATTCCGAGGCTAAAAAAGCTTTTGTTCCCAGTAAGAGCCGAGTTAACAGCGCAACGGGCAAAAGGCACTACACTCCAGGCTTGCGTGGGTGCGCGTGTGCATGTTTGCATGCGTGTGGCTGTGCGCCTGCTTGGCAGCAATTTGTTTTGATCCCCCTCCCCACCTTGCTACATCCCCTAAGTCATTACTAAAAATACTAGCTTTTAAGCAAACTATTTGGAAGGCTTCAAGAGTGAGCTTTGCTCGGAGCTGCATAAACATCATCTGAACGGCTCAGCTTTTGGGTCACTCCGATCTGTTACTTTCTTACTTGATTGCTTTTTACGGGAAGATGGAAAACACACAGCCAGCCTTCAGATTTATCTTCCAGGGTCTCCCACCCACTCCCCTCCATGGTTATCTCAGGGTTTGCTTGGCTACATACAAATTGGCAGCTGCACTGTTTATCTCTTACTGTAGAAATATTGCACGCGGGGTTTTTTCTATGTGGATTATCATATTATTGTCTATTAAAAACATCTCCCCTCTCTACTAACCTCCCTTAGGGAATCTTAACAGGGACTTTCATAATGGGCGAAGGCTTTCAGATACACCAGACTGAAACATAAATCCATCTACCTCTGGCATGTTTTTCTTACTAGGCTGGCTAATTCACTGGAGCCGAGAATAGGCTGATTGAGGGTCACATCCCATTACCCCATACCTTTGTGCGCTGGGCTAGCAATAAAGTCATTTGACGGGGTTTGCAGCACCACAACAACATCTCGGCAAACAGCCGCTGGTGTCAGCCACAGGGAGACAACTTCCTTGCTGGCTCCACCACCATGTGATGCTCTGCTTAGCCGGGAAAACCCCACGTTCAAATGAACATTTCTTACAGCAACTGAATGGCCTTGGAGACACGGGTGGCTCGTAAACCCCTTCCCGCTTATAAATCCCTATCCTTAGCCCGCTCCTGGATGGAAGGAGGCACACATGCAGATCCAGGCACACACTTCGGCTTAGCAGCCACAGGGATCGTGGCCAGGCTGGCCAGTGCACCCTCTTCATCTCACAGCCTGATCTGCCTCAGCACAATACTCACTCCAGGAGACCAGACACTGCCTCTGCAACAGTCATCATCCGAAAAGACTGTTGCACTCAGCAGGGCCTCCCGAGACTTTGCCCTTTCTCTTCACCCCATCGAGTGCCTATTCATTTGTTTTCCTATATTTGAACAAAAGACGGGAATTATTTTTTTCCCCTTTCCTTTATAACCATAAGGCAGGAGGCGATGCCAGTCGGCAACTGAATGTACACGGAGTACATTTGCCGGGAATGTCTGTGCTTCTCTACTGCAAAATGAGGGACTTTCTCAGCCGGCAGAGACTCTCCCCACTTCCCTTTCCAAGGGGAGCTGGTGGCCGGGTCTCCGCGGGGCAGGGAGGGCACAGGGGCAGGGGAAGCGCGGACACCGCGCCTTGCCTCTAACGCTGCCGGGGC